>NW_006399826.1:7127307-7131708 GCF_000299155.1 Elephantulus edwardii
ATAGATATAGATAGATATAGATATATAGATATAGATGATAGATACAGATAGAGATATAGGTAGAGATAGAGATGGAGATAGAGATAGCTATCATTTATATCCATTTGGAAATAGTCTAGTTATGTTTGGCAAATATAAAGGGTTAACTGACAAGAATCAAAATGTAAGGTCAGAAGATGCATTTTATTCTAAGTTGAGAAGTTGTCAACACAATTTTACTAATATTTATTTCATAGGCATTTTAAGATTTGTCCACAGTAACATTTTCAATAAGGAAATATTTTTTTTCATTATAGATAAGAAGCGGTTTAAAAAATAAGCAGGTTTGTGTGACTAAAACATTTGTCTCCTAACAATTTACCTTCCATTAAGGGAATTTCTTTTTAATTAAGTCAAGGAGTTGCTGACCAGAAAAAAATTCCTTGGGCAAAATATCAATATGATTTTATTTATAAAAAACAGATCTTATGAGGAAAAGCAAAATTGACAATTAGATGCTAAAATATCATGTACATGTTGTTGTTGTACATAATGACCCCAAAATGACCTGATTTGCAGAATGACATGCTGGGAAACTTTTCTAATGTCATCTAATTGTAAATTCTCCCCAAATAGTTTTAGATAAATATATCGTTGTTGTTGTTGTTGTTAAGTGCCGTCTAGTTGCAGGCGACTCATAGTGACCCTGTGAAGGAGAGTCCTCGACACTTGGGTATATTTCATCCTCTCTCCAGGTTCATAGGTTTTCCGGAAGCAAGCTATTATGGAAGTGGATGCCACTCCTCTTTCCAATAGATAAATATACAGGCATGAAATCTCTCAGTATCAATATGGTTTTTATGAATGAATTGAACCAACAAGATACATTTGTAAGTGGCATCTTAGACACTTTTCCAGTAATGGAGGCTTATTAAATGGTTACACCTTAAAACGATAATACTTATTCAGATAACCTTTTGAGATCTGATTTATTGCTTTGATTAAAAAACTGCATCAAGGTATTCTAAGCACAGATTGTCATACCATGTTTGTGTGTGGAGAGAGAAAAAGAAATGAGGTAACTTGAATTGACACATACACATTTTAAATCAATCATCTAGTTAATGTAAGAATATAGGAGAGTTAGACTTCAAGTGAGTAGTGCTTTTGTACAGAGCTAAATTTTGGAAGATATATACTATATTTCAGGTACTGATTTAGGCATTGGCATGGAGTAGAGGGGGAAAATTCTGTTATTGTAAAGGCAGACAAAGAATAAGTGAGTAGATAAACACACAGAGTGCTGTGGTGAGACATATACTGGGCAAAGGGGGCTATAGTGACACAAAGAATGAGCCAAGTGGCTAGATGGCTATGTTAGAAACTTTACTCTCTTTAATATTGAGAGACAACTAAAGAATATAAGAGAATGATAGATACAGGGATGGAAAGAATCTCAGAAACAGAGAAGTTGGAAGACCCTGATGGAAGAGAGTGCTCGGCTTGTTTTGAGAAAGATCAAGAAGTCTCAACATGTATTATAGGAAAATAAGAGTTGATAGGTACTGGGCACAGATTACAAAGGACCTTGCAGTCTACTCTGAGGACTTCTGCTTTGTCTCTTCATGTAACGTTAATATTGACCTGTCCTGAGTTTTCTTTTTAAAAAGACACTTTATATGTTGTGTGAAAATAGACACTTAGTGGTCAAAAGAAAGAAAAAAAAATAAGTAGAACAGGATATTGGTATTGGCATAATGGAGAAAAAGAGAATGAATGGATCCTGGACATGTTTAAAAGGGAGTTTCTAAGAGTTTTCTGACAGATTGCGTGTACGTGGATAGATTTGGTAAGCTGAAGAGAGAAGACAAGTACTACTGGGGAAGTCTGAATTATTTTCCCCCCTTATTTTTTCATGTTCCATTTACTAAATAAAGAACAAAGATTTTGGTCTAAATTTTTCTTTCCTTTTCTGACTTCCCTGTTGAAAGTGGCATGCATATAACTTTATGTTTCATGTGAGCACTATTTTCTGAATACAATGTCTTGACAATCCTTTGGATATATTTCTTCCCAGAGGATTTGCAGGTCTTTCATTGAATTAACCAGGTTTTAAAATTAAACAAAAGAAGTTATCTTTTAACACTTATTTTAAGTCATGTATTCTCCATTTTAAGTCTCTGAAAAGACTTATCTGTAAGATTGCATTCATATAATTTGATAGGTAATGTATCTCCTTCACATATATAAAAAGTAGATAGAAATCTCCATTTTTTATTGAATGAGCCCAAGGTTCATGACATATTGTTTTTGTTGTTGTTGATTACCATCATGTCAAAATCAACTCATAGCAACTCTATGAACAAAAGACCTAATGCCTTTCCACAGCTATCTGTTTCTCCAAGGTCAGTTTCCAGAGGCATGTGGTTTAGAAAGTGGATGCCACTTCTGCTAGAACTTTAAAATGTGTTTCAGAAATTCTATTTAAACTCCTCTGTGTATGAATTATAATACAAATACAAAATCTCCTAATACATGCATAACCAGCTCAATGACTTACCATAACGTAAACGTTTATGTTACCACCACACATATCAAGAAAATAGGCAATTAACCAAACTGTAGAGGCACCATACATCTTCCTTTTTTCTCTCTACATAAGTATTTGCCTGATATTTATAGGAGAGCTCTGATTCCAACTCTGTGTTATGCAACAACAATGTATATATCAATCACTTCAAGACTTAATCATTTTACCACACGGGCATTGATAGTTGGGTCAGGTTGTCCTAGTTGGTATTTAGTTTTCAAATGGATCAAACCCTGCAATAGAAGAGCTCAGCTGACATACTTCTTAGTATGTTACACTGCAAACCAAATCCTGCAAGAAATGGATCTAGCAGTTTGTTATTGTTGCTGTTCACAGTTCCATTGCACATGGATCTCACATCTTTGTATCAACTCTATTGGAAATAATTCTCCATGTTGTTATATAAAGCTAAACTCTTTTGAGAGCTCTAGTAGCTTAGTGGTAAGAAATTGCACTGCCAAGGTAGCAATACGTGGTTCGAATCTGCCAGCTGCTCTGTGGAAGAAAGATGGGCCATCAACTCCCATGTGATTTATTGCCTCTGAAAACCCACTAGAGGGTCAGCTATGGGTTGTTTGAACTCGATGGTACACAATAACATGTTCCATTAATTCTTTTAATTGCTTGTTTCTTTATTTACACACTTAGTAATTCTTTCTATTATTCTATTGTTGTTCTGTATTATAGAGTCAGAACCAATCTATAGCAGACCGTCCAGAGGGTTTTCAGAGGAAATTAATCTCATGGGAGGAGACTGTCCATCCTTCTCCTCTGAAGGTGCTGCTGGTTTAGAACTGCGTAACTTCAGATTGCAGCACAGCTTCTTGCCACTAGGCCACCAGATTAAGTGACTTTATAATAATTTATTTGTTCACTATATCATTACTGAATGTTGAGAGTGTTGCCTCTTATTAACTATTCTGGACAAGTGACCATAAAACGTGTGCGTGTGCTTCTCTTTGTGTAAAGTTGCACAGAATACCACTAGTTTTGTACCAAGAAGTGGAATTTTTTTTTTTTTTTATTTCAGGGCATGTGTACCCTCAAATTTACTACATAATGCCAAATACCTTTTAAATCCATGATAAGTAATTTCTATTCCCACCAGCATCAGAGGGGAATGATAATGATGACAGATCCTTGTAAATATTTTATATTATGAAAAGAAAGAAAATTATCTTATTTTGACTCTAAATTTTCTATTAGTAACGTTAATATTTTTTTGTTTCTATGCTCTCTTTTGAGAGAATTCTTGTCCAATATTTCTTTTAAATGGCTTGTAATTATCATGTTGATTTTTTTATTTTTCAGAAATTCCTGAATCAAAATATTTACCACTTACATTACCATCTGTGCAGTGAGTTACTTTCAGTATTTAAATAATATTCTGATAAAATTTATTGATATTTTCTTTTGGAGTAAAAAATTGAGCTGGCAACACAGAAGTATGAGGTTCAATACCACCAGCATTTCTGTGGGATAAAGATGAGCAATCTACCCCTATGCCATTCATGGTCTCTGAACACCTACTGGAGGATCAACTATGTGTTGACTTCAACTGCATGGTTCAAAACAACAAGGGGGCTCTGGTGGCCTACTGGCAAGAAGCTGCACTGCAATCTCAGAGGTGCACAGTTCGAATCCACCAGATGCATTGCTGAAGAAGGAGGGAAGATCTCCTCCTGTACCAGTCAGATCCGATTTGATGATACACACACACACACACACAAAATAATAAAATATTTTGCTTGCATGTGGTATGAATGATATTGTTTGATAGTTTCCACATTGTGTTGGATCACCATTCTTGGGAATGGAAACAAATATGAACT
>NW_006399826.1:7138258-7143114 GCF_000299155.1 Elephantulus edwardii
TTACTCTTTGTTTCTCCCTTGCTGCTTTCAGGATTCTCTCCTTATCCTTAGTTCTGGCAAATTTAACTATGATATGCCTTGATGTTTTTCTTTTGGGGTCAAATCTATATGGTGTTCGATGAGCCACCTTAGTCTTCAAACTGACATCATTGCGCTTCAGCATCTTTGAGAGGTTCCCTGACAGCAGACTTGCACAAAGTAATATCTCTTCTGACCTTGTGACTGCTGGTACTTCCTTATTAGGAATGCTACAGCACATTTAAATATACATATAACAGTCTTGGCTACTTATTCATGATTAGTAGGAGCACAGTTCTTGAAAGCTAATATTTAATTCTAGACCCATTCTTAATATGTTTTCTTTCTACCCAATCACACTCTATCTACCAACATCAAAACCTAATTACCGCTAAGATCATACCCTTAACAATATTCTGATCAATACTTTTTTCTCACTTATCTACCGTTGTGCTGTCAATGTATTCCAACATGATGTCTTTTTCTTTTGCCAAAGAAGAGTCTCTCTTGGCAATACGACCAAAGATAGAGGGCAGGGAACGATAGGAAGACATCAATAAGGTGTACTTATATGATGACTGTAACAATAGGCTTGAGCATAGTGGTGATGTGGACATGGCATTACAGATGACACAGTTCTGATCTATTGTTCAGAGGTTTGCTGTGGATTGTAGGTGACTCAATGGCACCTAACAATGACATCAATGTATTCCATACAATTCTGTGGATGCTAAAAGCCAAATTTTTCCATGACTACCCCCGCCAGCTATTCCAAAAGCATACATCATATAGATTATCCATACAGCAGCTATACCTTTTGCTCAATAATATATACATTAAAATGAAACAAAAGCCTAGATTTTTATTTTTTGAGGTATTTTCTAGTTTCTAAATCAACTGTGTCACAATCTAGATTCAGAACAGAAAGCTCATTTCTTATATTACTGACACTGCTTGAGAATCTTCAGGTTGTGGAAATCCTCTGTACTGGTGATTTGCATATTGTTCTAACATAAATTCACTAGTACCCCTCAGCATCGTCAGTCTCAACCACCCCAAATGCATGGAGACTGTGAGCCTGGGGACAGAGCCTGTGTCTTCTCTGAGATGTTCCTTGCAGCAGTTGTGTGAATATTATCAGTAAAGAGCAGTCCCCAAATTCCCCCTTTTAATATACAGCCCTTCTTTTTCCGTATTATGTCCTTTTTGACTAGGTTTCTGAGCCACAGCCTTGGCTTCTGATGATTATTCATATCATCTTTATTCCAGACTAAAAGACTTTAAGTAAATAACTAAGACTTGAAAAATTGCAAAGGATGATTCTTACATAACACAAACTTCATTATATGATTCTGTCATCCTCCCATTCCTTCTGCAATCCTTTTTATTCTAATTTTTTTTGTCTATTTAGTAACATTATTTCTTGTGTACTTTTACACCATGTTCAGTATAAATGGTATAATTAGCACTGGATAATATTTTGTTGTCTTCCCGCATTTATTTATGTTCAAAGGATCATGTAAAGTTCTGCTACATTAAAATTTAATTTGAAAGAAAACGAGTTTTGTTCATTTCTCAGCGTAATGCCCATTTCTGTTCAGCTTGTATGAATGATAAAATATTATCGGCCTATGTTTTTCTATTTGGTTTCTAGGCATTTGTGTAAACTAGTTTGAAAAAGCAAGTGTTGCTTTGTTAGGCATGTGTTCAAGGAAGTATTGTAGAGACATATTTTATTCTGGGCACCCTGTCACCATGTAGACAGAACCCAATCCATTATTTAGCAGTTAATTTGTTAATCAATTGACCAATTGGTTCAAGGGTGCTTTTTTTTTCAATTCTTAGATTACTCAAAAAAGACAGGGGTGAGAAAAAGAAGGAAGAAAGAAAAAAAAAAAAGAAACAAAACAAAAAACCCAGCCACAAATACAAAACCTGTCCGGTAAATGTAAGGAAATTGCATCAGAATCGACAATGCACTGATGTTTACAGATCTAGATTGAATCTGACACAGATTGGCAAACAATGAAAAAGGTTGCCTTGCTTGCAGCATAAACATTTTGAATCTCACCAGGCAGGTGTTAAGCTTCAGAAAGGGAGCAAAGGGGTTGCCTTTCTGGGTGGAACTGCGGGGGACAAGGAAGCAGAGACTTCAGGTTTAGTTGTTCAGATTTCCTTCTCAAGGTCAAGGGAAGGTTTCCTCTCTTCCCAGTTGTATTTCTTCTTCCCTTCTTTCTGCCTCAACTTGTAAATTGCTCACTTCCATTGCCATCAAATTAGAAGTAATTCATAGCTAACTCTCCAGCAAGGCTTCAGAGGATATAAATTGCACCAGAGAGGCTTACTTATTTTCTTCCCTTGGAGCCTCCGGCAGATTCAGACCACAGAGCAGCACTGACTTTGGTTTAGCAGCGGGACTCCATAGGAGTGACACTTCCAGAGCCTCTATGGCGCTCCTTAAATCTTGAGAAATGGAGAATTGTGAATGTTGCAGTTGGAATTTGTTTCTATGGATGATCAGATGATTGTATAGACAGATAGTAAATTGTTGTTGCTGTTGTTATATGCCATCGAGTCACTTGTGACTCATAGCGACCCTATGGACAACAGCCCTAAACTCTGCTCTGTCCTGTGCCAATCACACTGTCTCTGACACTCCCATCCCAATTATCCCAGACACTGAATCAATCCACCTCACAGAGGGCCTTCCCCTCCTGCGCCGTCCCTCCACCCTCCCAAGCATGATGTCCTTGTAAATGTTATCTGATGAGCATTTTAACCAAGAACAAAGACACATCAGCTTTTTGTTTTGTTGGTGTTTTTGGTTTTCTGTGTTTTGGTGGGTTTTGCTTTGTTTTTTGTGGGGTTTTTTTTTATTGTTTTGTTTTTGTTTTGCTTTGTTTCTATTCCTTTTTGTGTGTACCATCAAATTGGTTCTGACAGGTACAGGAGGAGATTCCCCCTCCTTCTGCAGCAGAGCTTCTGGTGGATTTGAACCATATGCCTCTGGGATTGCAGTGCAGTTTCTTGCCACTAGGCCACCAGAGCTCCCTTGTGTTTTGTTTTTTAATGAAGCAAGTTCACTTTTCTCTCTGGTTACCTACTTACTTTCAACCCTTTTGTCAGGAATGTATGCAAGTGTGTGTGTGTGTGTGTGTGTGTGTGTGAGAGAGACAGAGAGAGAGAGGTAGAAAAAGACTTAGAGAACTAGAATGAGAGAAAGAGATGAAAGAGTGAGAGATGGTAATACCCCCAACCATTGTTCCATTCTGTTAAAGCATAATAGAGATAAATTAGGCAAACAGTTCTTGTAGGGAAGGACGTGTGCATTTAGAAAACCTTGTTATTGTTATGTGCCTGTGGCTCATAGCAACCCTATGTATAACAGCTCTGAACCCTGGCCTACCCTGGGCCAGTCTCACTGACTCTGACACACCTAATACCATGGCCCCAGTTATCATGTCAATCCATCGCATCCGGACCCTTCCTCCCCTGTGCTGTCTCTCTACCCTTCCAAGCATGATGTCCTTCTCCAAGGACCAGTCTCACTTGGCCACATGCCCACAGTATGGAAGACTGAGATTCAAAATTCCAGCTTTCAAAGAGAATCGTTGTTTCACACTCTCTAAGACAGACCAATTTGCTTGCCTGGCAATTCCTGGTATGTTCAATATTCTTCTCTAGCACCACACTCAAAAACGTCATCCTTAGACATTGCCCAACTCTCCTTCTGTGAGTTAAAATAACAAAAAGTGGAAAAATAAATAAAATTTTTTTTTAAAAAAGTGATTTTTAAAAAAAAATTTTGTCTTGCAACTTTCTCACCCACACCACCTCAATTCTCATGATTACAGTAGAAAGGTTTTTTTCCTGTAATTGTACATCATTTGCATAGATATAGTTAGTGGTTCCATGGTTAAACATCTAATATTAATCTATCACTGTTTCTTGAGAAATTTGAAACTCACCAAAGACACACTTGTCTCTGACTGGGTTTTGAATGGTACAATAACACTAGAGGAACGACCAGTCTTTTCCTGTTATGTGGACTGGATTGCAAAGCAAACATCTGTAGACAGAAAGGTGAGGAAGGCTAATTATAAAAGAACAGATATGAGAGGGAACGAGAGAGTAGTAATTAAATTTCAGCCCTGGGCCCAGTGCATCCCTGGGATTCAACTTGATCCCTGCCCTTGTGCTCCTTGACATATTCTTGGCACTTATGTTGAAATCTGCTTTTTGTTTAATCAATTTTGATCTGGTTTTTGTTATCTTTCAATAAACAGACCTGAATAATATATCACCCCATGATAGTCTTAAGCAATAAGCCTGGATATACAGATAAAGAAAAACCCAACAACCCATAACTTTTGTTAATGCTCACAGTTAGTCTTCTGTTACAAATTATACACTAATTTCTAATTGTGGAGCTCGGTTATTCTGTGATAGGTGAATTCTTTGATTTCATGAGTATCTTTAAAAATCTTCAGGCCATTTCTGAGACCTTACTTTTAGAATTTGTATGCTTTACAATATATGACTGAAGTTTAGCTAAACAAATGATATCTTCCTCTTTCTGAAGGAAAACAAATTATATGTAGGGAGCACTGGAGGTCTAGTGGTAAGAAGCTACACTGCAATCCTAAATGCTTGTGATTCAAATCTACCAGCTGCTCTGGAGAAAGATGAACAATATCTTCCTGTGTGATTTACTACCTTTGAAAACCCTCTAGAGAGTCAGATATGGGATGATTATTGTTCTTGTTGTTATTGTTATGTGCCGTCGAGTCCCTTGCGACTCATAGTGACCCTATGTACAACAGCCCTAAACCCTGCTC
>NW_006399826.1:7143214-7145111 GCF_000299155.1 Elephantulus edwardii
AGAGCCCTAAACCCAGCTGTATCCTGTCCAACCTCACTGACTCTGACACACCTACTGTCTTTACCCCCATCACTGAATCGATTCATCTCATCAAGGGTCTTCCTCTGCTGTGCTGTCCCTTCACCCTCTCAAACATGATGTCCCTTTCCCAAAATATGTCAGACGAAGCTTCAGAATCCTTGCCTCTGAGGAGCAGCTCGATTTCACCCTCTTCAGGACGAACCTGTTTGCTCTCCTAACAGCCCATGGGATATTCAACACTCTTCTCCAGCACCACAGCTCAAAGGCATCAATTCTCTTTCTATCATCCTTTCATATTTCAATATTGTGACTTGAGGTTCAAATTTGTATTTCAGTTCTCTCAGCTTAAAAAATGCAGAGCATGTTCTTCCTTTTTTCCCCCTCCAGTTCCAGCTCTCTGCACATTCCATAATGATACTTTGCTTTGTCTTCCAGAGCTGCCCTTCGAAATCTTCTGCTCAGCTCTTGTATTTCAGCATCTTTTCTCTTTGTTTTGGCTTCTTGGTGCTCTAGTGAAATTGTCAGTCTCTTCTGAAAACTATTTTAGTTTTTTCTTTCTTCTATTTCTCTCTGATCTTCTGTTTTCTTCTTAGATGGTATCCTTGATTATCATCCCACAAGTCATCCGGCCTTTAGTTACTGGTTCCCAATGCCTTAGACCTATTCCTAAAATGATTTTGAAATTAAGATGAATAAATTAAAAGTCATATCTGGAACCTTGTAGACTTATTTTCATTTTCTTCAGCCTCAATTTAAACTAGCAATTGATGGTCTGACCCCAGTCAGCCCCTGGCTTAGTTTTGACTGCCTATATTGAGCTTCTCCAACGATTTCTTCCACAGATACAGTCAATTTGATTCCTATGCATTCCCTCAGGTGACATCCATGTGTAAAAGTATCACTTGTGTCTTTTAAAAAAGGGTATTTGCAAGGAATAAATCATTGTAAATACAAAATTCAATCATTCTATTTCCAGCCTCAATTCTGTAACCAAGTCTTTATTTTCTAACTACTCTTCCTTTTTCACTCTTTCCATCTTTTGAATTCCAGTCACCAATTATCATTAGCACATCTTGATTGCATATATGGTCAATTTTGGACTGTAAGATTTGGCACAAATTCTCAATTTCTTCCTATTTGGTTCTAGATGTAGGAGTGCATATTTGAAAAATAGTTGTATTAATTGGTCTTCCTTGTATGTGTATGGATAATATTCTATCATTCACAGCATTGTCTTTCAGGATGGAATTTGAGTGAATATCCTTGTGAGTAATGCTTTTTTTTTTTTCAGTTAGTTCATTTTATCTGCATTTTGCAACATAGTGACACACATGTGTGGTGTGTTGCAGAATGAACATTGATGGTTTTATTCCTGTTTAATTTCTGATTCTTCAAAGTTTTCTTTTCCCTTTTGTTTTCAACCTGTCGTTTTAGGTAGTTGATGATTATTAGTTTCTCCCCTATTGCTACACTCCAAGAGAACTACATACACTTCCAAAACATGTTGTTGTCCTCTTCATTCTTAAACCATCAAAACTGCAGCTTATCCTCTGTACTTGTCATCCATTCCTTCCTTCCATCAGAACTGGCTAATAAAGGACTTTATGGGGAGAGAGCTCTTTAGATTGGATCTCTCCCTTAATTCTAGACTGGTAATTATGTACCTCTTTGTTGTTGTTGTTGTTAGATGCCATAAAGTTGAGTAAAACTCACAAAAACTATATAAGTAACAGACCTGAAACCTGTCCTGTCTTGTGCCATCCTCATCCCCTCTGATACACTTGAACCCACTGCTGCAATCACCCTGTCAATCCACCTCATTGGGGGGAGGGGTGTTCTTCCTCTCTTACAACCTTTCCATACATGATATCCATTT
>NW_006399826.1:7145211-7146890 GCF_000299155.1 Elephantulus edwardii
ATGTCCAAATTGTGCCAGACGAAGCCCCAGAATCCTTGCCTCCAAGGAGTAGCCTGGTTTAACCCTCTCCAGGATGAATCTGTTTGTTTTCTTGGTAGTCCATGGTACATTCAATACTCTTTTTCAGCACCACCTCAATGGTATTCAACCATAACAGGCTGTATGTAACTACAAGAATAAAGAAACTTGAACAAACAAGAGATATTGTAATAGATTCAGAGTAATAGTAAGAAAAAGGATAAAGAGCTAAAGTAATGAAAAAGTTATCAAATGCATTGAAAAGAGCGAAAGAATGGGCTTACTGAAGAAATACTAGACTGTATCTACAGACAAATATTGTGTAGATGGTATAGGGCCATCCATCGATCATGAATAATCCAAACCAGATTTCCATAACTAATTGAGAATCTAAGACTCTCTCCCACTCAGGTTAATATTATCTGATTCTCAAGGCCTACTTCCCTTCTTTCCATTATTCAGTCTTCTTTGATTTTACTATTTTGTTCTGTTGATTTTGTCCAAAATATTAGTTATTATTGAATATATGTGACATAGGTTAGAGATTGTACCTATCTCATAAACTTTCTATTATTGTCTACTATTTGGTGCTTTGTTCGTGTCTCACTTTCTACAATCTGTGCAATGAGACACTGAATTATTAAAGTCAAGGTTTAAGTGTTTCACCAAGAATATCCTTACCAAAAACTCATATACAACCAATAGAGAAAGCTAATTGATTATGGAAGAATTAAAACAATGGTAGCTTGAGATTTGGTGTTGAAAATTAGAGGCTAACTACTTACTGAAAATTTATGGTGCTCTTGTGGCCTAGTGGCAAGGAATTGTGCTGCTGACTCAAAGGCCAATGTTTCGAATCCATCAACTGCTGTCGGAAAGGATGGGCAAACTCTTACGTGATTAGCAACTCTGAAAACATGTTGGAAGGTCAGCTATCAGTCGATTTGGCACATAAAAACAACTACTACTGTGACAAGTTAACTTCAAATGCTTTATTAAGTATTATACGCTAGTTTCTAGTACCAGATAGATTGAATTGTTTAAAAGACAGTTCTAGTAGTTTTACCATTTTTATTTTGAAAATATATTAACTTTATCAAAATACTCACACTACTGTTAGGTATTCTGAGTTTAACTTAGTGTATATATACAATATATAGGTAAATTGTATTATAGAAAGATAGATGATAGATAAATAGATAGATAGTCCGTGTTGAATAGATTCCAAACTTGTGTACAGAAGAGCAGAACAGTGCAGCTCATATCTACACCATCCTGTCACTGCTGTGCTTGGGCTATAATATCAGCTACTGTGACAATTCGCCTTGTTGAGAATGTTCCTCATTTTCAATGAATAGAATCTCAGTATATATTGTCGATAGGTGTCAAGTTGCCTACAACTAATAGTGACCTTATGAACAACAGATCTGAACCTTGCCCTGTCCTGTGCCATCCTCATCATCTCTGATATGCTCAAGCCCTTTAATCGTTGGTCACTGTACCAATCCATCTAGTTGATGGTCTTTGACTCTTTGTATGACCTTCACCTTTACCAACCACCAGAGCTCTTGAAGAGATGTAACCTCTCTCCTTCTTCCTGTCTCTCTCTTACCCACCCTTCTCCTTCCGTCTCTCCTATCTCATTGGTCTTTCCCTCCTAC
>NW_006399826.1:7147080-7158032 GCF_000299155.1 Elephantulus edwardii
CAAATTGTCAGAGAGTTTCAGCCTTTGAGTTAGAGGCATAACCCCCTATAGACTAAGAGATCGCTAAGAGATTCATTAGGGAGAGTTTAAGTTAGTGGTGCACTAAATACCATACATACATGCACATGCACTCACAGTCTCTATTTTCAAGATCTGAGATTCCATATGTGATGCAGCACAACAAATGCAATTATAATTACCTGCAATCAATAAAACCAATTCCAAATGGTGAATATGCTCCATGAAAAATGGTGATTTAAGATACTCTTACAAACCACAATTACAGAGACATAAACCCTCCAGGAAAGAAACATTTATCCCAACAAACTGTTTATTACCGCAGAGGAAACCTGAATTGAGTTTCATAAACATTGCATTGAGGTTGAGTTTCTCATTTAAAGTGGATGGAAAACAGTAGTTAATCTTTATCTAGCCTTAGCTCTTGGGAAGACAGAAATGACAATATACACTTTCAGCTGGGGAAACTGAGACCTACAGAGACTATCTTTTACCCTGAGGCCACGTAGAGCCAAGGATTGAACTCATTCTTGACCTGGGCCCTGGAGTTTTCTGTCAGGGAAAAAGGAGAATCTGCTAGACATCATTAAGCATGATTTCTCCCTCTAACAGCCTTTCAACATAAACTTACTTAGAATCCACACGCAGGGGGAGGCAGCGTCACAGTGCCCCACTAGAAATGAGCAATAACATTCAAACGAAAATTGGAAGCTGAAGATCTAATCATTAACAACAGATGGTTCAACTTGAATCCGATAAACAAGTTTTGTTGTTCGCTTTTCTTCCCCGTCATCCTCCTCGCTTCCCCACCCCACTTTCCCACTTGAACTGTTTGTGAGAGCGTGCTTGCATATCAAAGTGCTGGGGCCTGCTTCAGCGTGGAGATGGCTCACCTGATGGAAGGCAGGCTTTTATGATCAAGCTGGAATCTTTTCAACTTGAAACACTACAGTCTGACGTTGAAAGCAGGTCTGCTATGCAGTTCGCCTGTCCTATTTGTTTTCTTTGTGAGAGTTAGTGACTGCCACTGTCCCTTAATGTGCTCCAACAACGCAGCTTTAGCTGTCTCTATTGCTGTGCTTTGTCCAACCTCCAGCTGGGGCACTTACCTTCTGAAAATCACAAGCATAGACGACATTTGTTGAGCCTGCCTGAAACCTCTCCTCTTCTTTGTATTTTAATTTAAAAGAAAAAAAAATAGGACAAAGAATACCTCACTAGAGAGGGCAATTTAACTATCAGAAAACATTAAAGATAAAGCAGACATTTAATTGTAGTTTCCAAGATTTTAGTTTCTGGGGAGCAGACAGTTATATTTGAATGCTGCACAACAATATACAATGGGGGTTTTTGATATGCTTCAGAATGAAATAGTCTTCAAAACCCATAGGTACATAGTTCCAATATGAATCAATGTGTAGCTTAATACTGTGTTTTTAAACTTTCAATAATATGAAGGACAATGCAGAAGAAATACAATTTATTTCTTTTTTTTAAGTAGGTATCTTCTTCTTATGTGCCACAGCATCAACACCACCTCATAGCTGACCCTCCAGCAAGTTTTCAGAGGCTGTAAATGGCATGAGAGGAGGTCACCCACCTTTCACTCTTGTAACAACTGATAGATTCAAACCATCTGTCTTTGGATTAGGAGCACAAGTCTTTACCCACAAGGCCACCAGAGTTCCCTAAAATATGCTTAGTATTCTTTAGTCAACTAATGTAAAGATGACGTTGAAGAAGACTTCGTTATCAATTTCTAGTTGATTATTCTTTCTACAATGTTCTCAGGTATCAGCAGAGCCATCTCCGGTTTTTAGAGAGTTTAATCACCTAACTTACATAAAAGGTCCTCTGGACCACGTGTACAACTCATCGCTTGAGTGAAGGGAGAGGTGGGTAAAGGAAATGGGAAAGATCCCCTGTTTCTGAAAAACAATGTATACGAACTTTGTATGTAAACCAGTTTAAAAGAAAATTTTTACTAAAAACAAAAACAAAACCTTGTACTCTGTCATCCGCGTTGAGTATCTCTACTCACCGGTGGAGTTTTTAATTCATTATTTTCCTAGAGAGTGTGCCACACTCTTCAGAATACCAACCTTTTGGAACAGAGATTACATATCCTCCCCCCGCCCCCGCATTATTCAACAGTAATATTAGGATTAACTACTTCTGTGAATGCAAAATATTTTCTTTCATATTGGTTACGACCTTGAGGCTAGACAGAGAAAGCATCAGTTCTCACTCTCTGCTTCACATCCTTTCACATTTTATAGAAAGAAACATCATAAGGAAATAAATGCTGAGAGCCAGGGAAGAAAATAGCAAGGGCAACAGAGGAGTTTGGCAAACGCAGTTGTACTGAATGAAGGTACACAGAACGATTGCACCATCTATTGCGTGTCCTGTGCTGGCCCTGCTGTTCTGTGCTTTGGGGCTGACTCTGACTCATAGTTACTCCGCCTGAGCAAGTGCATCCTCATAATCTCCGCTGTTCTGAAGCTCATTGTTGCATTCACAGTGTCAATCCATCTCCTTGAGAATCTCCCTATGTTTCACTGACCCTCTGCTTGTCCAAGCACGGTATCCTTCCCCAGGGATTTACACCTGCTGGTACATGCCCGAAGTGTGTGAGATGAAGTCTCACCATGCTTGCTACTAAGAAGCACACTGGCTACACTTCTTCTAAGATAGCTTTGTTCTTTATGGAAGTCCATTGCAGATTCTGGGTTCTTTGCCAGCACCCCAATTCAATGGCATGAATTTTTCTTTTACCTGCCTTATTTGCTGTCCAGATTTTAAAAAAAAATGCATATGCAGCAATTGAAAATACCATAACCTGCTCCAGGTATATCTTACGTTTTAAATTGACATCTTTCTTATTTAGCATTTTAGAGAGAGATCTGTGGCATCAGATTTGCAATTGCAATAAATTGAGTTGCATGTGACTCAGAGAGACCCTATGCACAATATCTCTGAACCGTGTCCTATCCTGAGACAATCGCACACCTACCCCCAATTATTCCAGTTACTGTGTCTGTCCATCTCATCTAGGGTCTTCCATTCCTGTACTGTCCTTTCATCCTTACAAGCATGATGTCCTTCTTTAAGGACTTGTTCCTTCTGAAAGCATATCTAAACTATGTGAGGCAGAACTTAAAAATCACTACCTTCAAGCAGCAACTTGGTTTCACCCTCTTCAGAACAGACATGTTTGTTCCCTTGGCAGTCCATAGTATATTCAATGTTCTTCTTCAACACCACAATTCAAAGGCATTCATTCTTCTTACGTCATCTTAGTCATTGTTATAGGTGACTTTCTTATGTATCACAAGTAATTAAGAAGACCATGACCTGGTGCACCACGATCAGATGCACCTTACTCTCTAAATTGACATCATTGCTCTTTAGCACTCTAGAGAGATCCCTGACAGCAGATATTCCCAGTATAATTTGTATTTTGATTTCCTGGCTGCTGATGCAGAATGTTCATTATGGACATGAGCAAGCAGAAATTGTTAACAAACTCAATATCTATCTATTATGGGGCTACCAATTGGCCCAGTAGGGAGAAACCTTGTTTTCTTGATGTTAAACTTCAATTTATATTGAAGACTGCATCAGTTGCCCTTCTGCATTTGATTGTGCTCATGTGAAAATTGAATACAGGACAAATGAAACACTTCCCTATCATGATGCTGTTTATTGGTCCAATTGTGACAATTTTTGTATTCTTTTTGTTGACATGCAATCTATTGTGAAAGCTAATGCCATTTATTGAATGCAATAGTCTTTGATCTTTTGCAGTAAGCATTTCAAGTCCTCTTCCTTTTCACCAATCAAGGTTGTGTCATCTGCATAGTGTAGGTTTTTGAAAAGTCTTCCTCTGATCCTGATGCCACCTTCCTCTTCATGGAGTCCCACTGTATGTAACCCTAAGGAGGAAGTCTGTTAATTTTATCATATTTCTAGACTTAAAATGAGCCATCCCAAGAGTGGAAAAATGCACCTCAAAACTAAGAAAGAACATCCTGCAGCAGAAAGCGTCCTTTGATCAGAGGATTTATGTGCTAAGAACCTCCTAGACCAACAATAGAGACCAAGTGAGAAAGAGCGGTAACACTGGGGACAGCAAAAGATGGTGAGAAGTAGAGGCAGAGAAATGGAGCCACAGCAGAAGAACCAGGAGACTAAAGAGAGAAGACAGCGTGACTTTGATCCATGAGTGAATAGTATTAAGTACTTTTAGGCAAGAAGTGTGCATAGAGTGCCTCTAGGCTCTTCCTGACAGAGTTAAGACTGCTGTCTCACTTGATGAAGCAGGCCAGAGAGTAAGGTGCTGAGGTCCAGAGGGAGAAGTGCCTGGAGGCACGATTGAGAACAAGCTGTCCTAACTAAAAAACTGTATCCTGAGTGGATTCTGATCCGAAATTGAGACACTGGTTGCAATTCATGATTTTAAGCACAACATAGAAGAGAAATTCTGTGAGCTATTATGAGTTTTCACCAGCTTCATTGATCCTGTTAAAGACACCTCTCAGAGGCAAAAAGGACCCAAATCAACTTGCAGCAAGAGAAGTATTGACTGACTTGTAACTTGAGCAAGAATTCAAACTTTACAGTTGAACGTTGCTTGAATTTTGCAGAGTCAATGAGTTAACTTCATTCATTAAGTTAGTGGGAAGGTGAAGTATTTCCAGTTGGATGTTTCTCACTTAACCCAGAGATGTGCCTTTCTGCATTATATGTTACAGCCTAGGTCTTTTATGACTGATTATAAAGTTGAATACATTTATCTCACTTGTGGTACATTCAGGGGAGGGTTTTGTTTTATTTATTTATTTTGATGTGACTGGGCTAGACCTTTTTAGTCAACCTTGAGAAGCAGGTGAACAATAGACCTAATATGCCAACCGGGGCTCAGCGTACAGTGGAAGTTTCTAGAGAAAAGTTAAGAAAACAAATGGTCTCCTGTGTAAACTATGTCACCCAGGAACGTGTTGGTACGGATTATGTGGATGACCAAATAATATGGACAGTTCTGTTGTTATAAAAGGATATCTGATGCCAGATATTAAACCAAGAGTTTCCACTCTACTATGGAACTAAAACTATCAAGAAGAATTTCAAATAGACATAGCAGTCTTTTTTTACTTTTTGCCTCTCAAAATTCTCTTACTTACTTTCAGGTTTTAAAGTATTCATCTGTAAACACACACTTGGCTCCTCTCTTTACTATTCCTTGAATGTCCTTATTTTCATGCCTTCAAGTTTATGCTATTACATACTCTGGAAAACTTGACCTCCTTTTTGAGTTAAATCAACTTATTAAAGTTCTACAACTCTTTCAATTTCTAGTTAAGCTCTCTTCTTCTTAGAGACTGTTCTGATCAATTCAACCCACAGCAATGTTCTCTTCCTATGACCTGTATAGCAACTGCTGTCAAGAGAACTACTAATTTATCAATGAACGAATTCAGTAACTAATATACTGTCTTATGATACAGTCAGTGCTTGGCATTCCTATTTCTTGCCACATAATTTTTGCACATATTTTTAGGCCTCAGATTTTATATTTTGCTATAAAATATGACTTACATGGAAAGAAATCAAGGCTTTTGCATTTTAGATCTCTTTCCTCCCCTATAACTCTCTAGGGAGCTCTGGTAGCCTAGTGGCAAGAAGCTGTGCTGCAATTCTGAAAGCGTGCTGTTCAAGGCTTCCAGATGCTTCACGGGAGAAGTATGGACAATCTCCTCCCTGCGATTAACTGTCTCTGAAAATCCATTAGACGATCAGCTATAGATTGGTTCTGACTCTATGGTACACAACAACAACATCACTTTCTACACTAGAGTCTATAGTGATATCTTACATAGAGTTGTTTTTCAGTGATAGAATAGCAATCATTAATATTCTGTTTCTTGAGGCAAATTATCAACAACAAGTTTTCCTTTCTAAAAACAATTGCAGTCATCCTTCAGTATGTACAGGGCTTGGGTTCTAGGACTCTGTCTCCACTTATGAAAAATCTAAGGATACTCAGGTTTCTTGAATAAATAGGATTATATTTCTATATGATATAAGCACATTGATGAATACATTTTTCATAATCTCCAGATTATTTGTAGTAAATAATGTAATGTAAATTTGGAAGATTCCTGGTGGTCTAGCGGATAAGGAGTTGTGCAGCCAAACCAGAGGTAGGTGGTTCAAATCTACCATCTGCTCTTCAGAAGAAAGCCACGCGATCATCTCCTCTTGTGTAATTTATAGCCTCTGAAAACCCGCTAGATAGTCAGTTATAAGTCAATTCTGATCTGGTGGCTTGTATTGTAAACAACCACCACAAACACCATGGAATTTTTTTGTAACCTACCCCTTTACACTCCATTTTAGCTGTTAGAGGATTGTTTTGACCACTTCGTTATTTTCATTTTGTCTGAATTTTAAGAGTAAATATAATTTTAGTTAAATCTGAAGGTGAGAAATCCATGGTTATGAAGTGTTGAATACATTGCTAAAGCCTACACAAGCTCTAAATTATTCTACCTTTTCATATGAGCATGGTAAAAAGAATTTCACAGTAAAAAATATTATGTTTTAAAACTTAAGAGGGATTTAATCAGCAAAACCCATTTTGCTGACTAGAAAGTATCAACACTGATATTAAAGGATTATCTTTCACTTTTTATTTTTAGGACTCTGGAGAGTGTAAATCAAAGGTATAGGCCGTAGTTGGAGAGGTATATTTTCCAATGCCATCAGGGTCTTATTGAAATTTTCATTTGTTCCATTCGTCCTAAAGAAGCTGGAAAAACAGAGTAAATGAACGTGATTTTAAAAATGCTAAAAGTTTGTGCATTTTGTTTGTATGCTGAATGTATGAAACAAGAACCAATTCTTTGGGCTACCTTCATTCATATATCAAATATTCATTGAGCACCTGTAATTTATTATTTGAAAAAATAAATGGGCTGTAGAGGGCGCTCTGATGGCCTAGTGGTAAGAATCTGTGCTGCAAGAATGAAAAAGTATGAGGTTTGAAACCTCAAACTGCTCTGTGGGAGAAGGATGGGCAACCTTTCCTGAAATTGTTGTTGTTGTTGTTGTTGTTAAGTGCTATCGAGTCTCAGGCGACTCATAGCAACCCTATGAAGGAGAGTCCTCAACGCTTGGGTGCCTTTCAGCCTCTCTCCAGGTTCATAGGGTTTCCGGAGGCAAGCTATTACAGAAGTGGATGCCACTCCTCCTTCCTTTCTAAAATTACTGCCTCTGAAAACCTCCTGAAAGGTCAGTTATGAGTTGGTTCTGACTCAGTGCTCCACAACAACAACAACAATTCCATATCTACGTTTCTATTTAGTTTTAAGTCAACATAAGGAGGCAATGTTAAGATCAGAGCTTGAATTTCAGAGTTCAGAATCATAAGGCCTCTATAGAGGCCCCTCATCACTCTCACTTTCTTCTCAGCTCTCCTGATTATCTGTGTGAAGCTTTAATGTATTTGTGAGTGATGGGAAGTTGGGCTGAAACTTGGCAATGGACTTCAGTAAAGGCAATTGCCCTTCTGTCACTATTCTCCACCCACATACACATTTACATTCTACATACAACTGCTAGGTGGAGTTACTTGCCTGGATTCATTTGCTAATGTGGTCTAGGCACTGTTCATCAGAGCTCCTGACAGAGAAGTTGTCATTCATGTCCTAAGTCCTCTCTCTTACTAACTTCCCTTTACCAACCCTCACCTCATATTATTCTAGACACTGTTTAAATCAAGTGACCCTCTCTGGGTAGACTCTACAGTGATTTTCCAGCCTGTTTTCAGTATTAATTTGGTGTAATCGATCTTGAAAAAGGTAATTAGGCACTGTAAATTATTCTTTCTCAATTAAACATTTAACCACAATAGAAACAAAGAAGGCCCTGAATGCATTAACTTCAAATCTTTCTCCATGTAGACAGACCAAAGAAATGCTGATTTTGTTTTGTTTAGTTTAGGACTGAGAAATTATCTGCAAGGAAGGCAATAAAAATAAGAAATATTTGCAGTGAATTTGTCGACATAATAATAGATCTGACTGCATCATTCTGTTATAAATCAATAATAATAATTATGAGACTTCATATGAGTTTCATTCCATTTAATTAGATGCCTGGGTATGTGCTATAACTGTTACTGTATCAAAAGATGTTGTTGTTGTTATGTGCCGTCGAGTCGTTTGCAACTCATAGCGACCCTATGCACAACAGCCCTAAACCCTGCTCTATCCTGCGCCCACCGCACTGCCTCTGACACACCCATCCCGATTACCCCAGTCACTGAATCGATCCATCTCATAGAGGCTCTTCCCCTCCTGCGCCGTCCCTCCACCCTCCCAAGCATGATGTCCCTCTCCAAGGACCCGTCCCTCCTGGCAACATGTCCAAAGTATGTCAGACGAAGCCCCAGAATCCTTGCCTCCAAGGAGTAGCTTGGTTTAATCCTCTCTAAGATGAATCTGTTTGTTTTCCTGGCAGTCCATGGTACATTCAGTACCCTTCTCCAGCACCACAGCTCAAAAGCATCCACTCTCCTTCTGTCCTCACTAGTCATTGTCCAACTCTCTGATGCATAACAAGAGATTGCAAAGACCATGGCCTGTATCAGGCGCACCTTAGTCTCCAGAGAGACACTGTTGCTCCTGAGTACCTTTGAGAGGTCCCTAACAGCAGACTTTCCCATCACGATACGCTTTTTGATTTCCTGACTGCTGGTGCCAAGAGTGTTGACTGTGGAGCCGAGCAAACTGAAGCTGTGAACACTCTCAATCTCTTCGTCATCCATCCTGATGCTGCCAATTGGTCCAGTGGTGAGAATCTTTGTCTTCTTGACATTGAGCCTCAGTCCATACTGAAGGCTGTAGTCCTTGACCCTTCGCATCAAGTGCATGAGGTCCTCCTCAGTTTCAGCAAGCAGGGTTGTGTCATCTGCATAACGCAGATTGTTAATAGATCTTCCACCAATCCTGATGCCACAACTATCCTCACAGAGCCCAGCTTCTCGGATAATCTGCTCTGCATACATGCTGAAAAGGTATGGAGACAGGATGCATCCCTGGCGTACACCCTTCCCAATTTTGAATCATGCAGTGTTACCCTGCTCTGTTCTGACGACTGCCTCTTGATCCAAGTATAGGTTTCGCATTAGCACAATTAAATGTTCTGAGTCTGGCAAACATATATATTTTACCATAAGGAGGTGAGAAATCAGAACAAAATATCACTAATAATGTCAATGGTAACCTACAACATTTAGTTTTGTTGGAAATCATTTTGTAAAGAGGAGAGTGGAAATAAGAATAAAAAAAACGTGCTCAGAATGGTTTTTTTTTCCCTTTCCATTTAAAAAGCAGTTATACTATAATGAATGTATAATGATTAGCAACAAACGTTCCCAGAAAATAAGTAATTTACCGCCAAGTTTTTTTCTTGATAAGGACACTGAGGTTTCCCAGAAGTGAAGACATTTGCCCAATGTCAGCTCAGCATCTCGTTTGTTAAAGAACTTGAATTAGAACTCTGATTTTATGAACTCAGACAAGGCAGAACTCTTCCACTTCCTAATGCTTCCTCCCATTCCCCTGTAATGATTATGAAACATGCATTTCTCTTTGATTCTCAGAAATTTCCCCCTATGGCTAACACCATTTACTTGATATGTGAGAACATAGCACAAAATAAAAGTTGCGTTGAGTCACAGGGAAATAAAAACCTTACCCTATTCTGTGCTACTAACTACAGCTGATACTTCGGATGCTGAAGGGCGATAATTTAAACAAAATTGACACTGTGCTGGTTTTATGGGTTTCTAATGTGTTTCATCTTGGGTACATTGGACATATTGCTGCCTTAACTTCTGCTGCTTCTAATACTGAGGTTTGAAAATGTATACAAAATGAAAACTGCAGGCTTCTTTCTTCCAAAAGAAGCCACAAATACTGAGCGTTTATTTGCATGTTTGTTTGTTTGTTTGTTTTTGTTTGTTCCTATCTTTGGTTTGTTTGTTGACTAGCACATTACATATTTCTGGAAGAAGAGGGGGAAAAAGGTTTTGTTTAAAAATGAATTAAAAACCTTTGAGCATTCTTACATATAATTTATCATTTGTTATTTTTCCTTAAATTTGGAATCATTTTATTTAATTGTTTTCTCTATACTAGCAACCTTTAGGGATTTGGTCAATCTTCCTGGGGACTGAAGGCCATGTTCTGTGGAATGCCATACCAGAAAAGCGGGAACACAAACAATAACAAAAACAAAAACTCACCCCCATTAAATAAAGAGTGCATAAAACAAATTTCATGATCTCTTGTAAAAACAGCATCACAGAGTAATGTGCAGTTTTATATACATCTTCTGTAATTTAAAGCATCTTGACCACTAGACATAAAATTTTCATGTTTTCTTTTAAATAAAACTCAAACTGCTCACTGTCTTACCTCAGTTCCAATTCATAATGAACTTTCAGCTGGTTTTTAAGACTCTAAATAACAAAAAGAGGTCATTGTCCATTTTTCTCCTGCTATTAAAATCAAACAATGTGAGAAGCTTTGTCTTTGGATTAACAGAGTAACTTATTAAAGATTATGTCACCAGATAAAACATAAACAACCCAGATTTTTATCCCTGGATGGTGGCTTGATATGGGAAGATACAATCATAGATGCATTGTGTTACCCCATTTGAGGATGTAATACATTTCTCTGCCTCCATTTCTGTAGTTCTCAACTACAGTCATCTGTTTTTGTTGTTGTTGGTACTGTTGAGTTGATTATTATTCATAGTAACACTATGAACCACAGATTAGAATCTTGTCCCATTCTGCACAACCTTATCTCCACAATGTTTGAGTCCATTGTTCAAGGCACTGCATTGTTGTTGCTGTT
>NW_006399826.1:7159337-7161942 GCF_000299155.1 Elephantulus edwardii
AAGCATGATGTCCCTGTACAAGGAATAGCCCTTCTTAACAACAAGCCTAACGTATGTGAGATGAAATTTCATCAGCCTTGCCTCCAAGGAGCACTCTGGCTGCACTTTCTCCACGATATTTCTGTTCCTTCTTTTTGCAGTTTGTAAGATATTCACCAATACTCTTCTCTAACATCACAACTCAAAGACATCGATTCTTCTGCCATCTTTATTCATTGTCGAGCTCTCAGATGCACAGCAAGTAATTGAAAATACTATGACCTGAATCAGGTGTACCTTAGTCTTTAAGCTGAAATTATTGCTCCTTAGCATTTTCGAGAGGTCCTTGGCAGCTTACTTTTCAGTGCAACATGCCTTTGATTATTTAACTCTTAGTACCAAATGAGTTAATTTGGATGAAATTTAAATTGACATTCTTGACAATTTCACTCTTTTTTCCACTGTGATGCTGCCTATTGGCTCAGCAGTGATGATTTCTATTTTCTTGATGATGAGATGTAATTCATATTGAAGAATATAGTCTTTGATCTTCTGCAGTAAACATTTCCATCCTCCTCATTTTCAGCAAGTAAGGATGTGCCATCAGCATAACAGGTAAATGATGAGTCTTCCTTCTATCCTGATGCCACATTCTTCTTCATAGATTCAACCCTCTTGAAATATTTGCTCAGTGTACAGACTGAGTAGATATGGAGCATGGAAACAGCCTTGACACATACGTTTTATATTCTAATCCAGGCAGTGTTCTCTTCCTCTATTCTGACAACAGCTTTTTGATTGAGGCATAAGTTTCATATGAACACAATTAAGTGTTGCCATTTTCTTAATATTAGCCATAATTTGTTGTGATTCACGCAGCTGAATTACCTTGCTTACTCTATAAAACACAAATAGACATCCTTCTGTTACTGTCTCTTTCAGCTGAGGTCCATGTGGTTTCAGCAGGGATATCCCCAGTGCCATGTCCTCTTCTAAATTCAGCTTGTACTTCTGGTGGTTCCCCACCACTATACTGTTCCAGTGTTTTTGGATGATCTTCAGCAATATTTTGCTTGTGTGTGTTATTTCATTTTGGAGAAACATTCTTCTAAATTTTGCAGCACTCTTCTGTCAATTTGCTGTACTGAGGTAATCTGGGTTTGCTATGAAACAGAATTTTGTGCTCTTGGAAGTCAAATGCCATAAGAGCTGCCCATGGTGGACAGTGTTTGGTTGAGTTCCCAGTTTAAGACAGGTTTGGCATACATTTCCTAAATCACTTGCCTCTGGAAACTCTATGAACCTGGAGAAACAACAATAGTTATAGAAAGGCTTCAGACCTTTTGTTCATATGGTTGCTACGAATTGTGCTCGACTTGAAGGCAATCAACAATAACACGACAACAATGTGTTATTAATGATATTGTTTGATAATTTCTATATCATGTTAGATCTTCTTTTTTAGGAATGGAAACAAATATGAATCTCTTTCACTCATCTGGCCAGCTAGCTGTTTTCAAATTTCTTCGCACAGGCTAGTGAGCACATACATGGCTGCTTCTATTTGTTGAAATATGTCAACTGGTATCTCACTGATACCTGGGGCTCTAAAATTAAACATGTGTCCTGAATCTGGCTTTATTCATAATTTGTAAATATGTTTGTACTAAAACTTTTCTATATGATAGGTTTTCAATGACTTGCAAATATTGAAAGGGAGAAGAAGATAAATTCACCCAGATAAACATTTCATCAACTGTTGTGTGGCTGGAACTGTTACTTTAAAACCCTGCACTAATGGTTCAGTGTGTAATGTAAACGTCTGAATGCTCCAGCAGTTCTTGGAAAGAAAGATGGGGAGTCTGCTCCCATCAACATGTACAGTCTCGGAAACCAAGGAGATGGTCTCTGTGGGTTGAAGTAAATTCAAAGACAGTGAAGTTAATACATAAAACACATTTTGGGCGAGGAACCAGTTTTATAAGTTCTTGTCTTAAATGATTCCTTATCATTTTTTTAGCTTTCTGAGTTTTAGAATCTAATACAATTCTTTATCATCCTTACAGATATTATTTCATTACTATACGTAAAATAATATCCTACATGCACCAAAGAAGAAGAAATAGATGATTTCTACTAAATCTTACAGTCGGAGATAGATCGAACATGCAATCAAGATGCATTGATAATGGGTGACTGGAACGTAATAGTTGGGAACAGAGAAGAATCAGTAGTTGGAAAACATGGGCTTGGTGACAGAAATGAAGCTGGAGATAGAATAATTGAATTTTGTACAATGAATGACTTATTCGTTGCAAATACATTTTATAAGAGACACAAACGCAGGTTATACACAGGGATTTCACCTGATGGTATGCATAGGAATCAGATCGATTACATCTGTGGGAAAAAACCGCTGGAGAAGCTCAATATCAGCTGTGAAATCTAGGCCAGGAGCAGATTGTTGAAAAGACCGCCAACTACTCATATGCAAATTTAAGTTGAAACTGACAAAAATTGAACCAAATCCACAGGAGCCAAAATATGACTTTGATTTCATCCCACCTGAATTTCAGAATCATCTCAGGAACAGGTTTGAGGCCTTGAACACTAATGAGCGAAGACC
>NW_006399826.1:7163791-7188951 GCF_000299155.1 Elephantulus edwardii
AATGGAATACTACGCTGCATTGAAAAACAAGGAACTCATACAATATTATTCAAAATGGGTGACCCTGGAGGACATTATGCTGAGTGAAGTATCTCGTCACAAAAGGTCAAATACTGCATGGTGCCACTGCTGTAAAACAAGACTGACATCAGGGTTGGGCCGAGACTGAGAAAACCTGGATAGATTATGTATACTGAATTGAAACATATGAGGGAAAGAACTGTTTAAAAGTGATATATGATAGCATATTATGATTATCACAGGGATCCAGAATTAAGGTTGCATAGCAGAGTGCGTGGGGGGTAGTGTCAGGGTCGGGGTCGGGGGGATTGCATACCAACGAAGAAGTTTATCTTTTGCTTTTCAAAGAGAAGAGCTAACTGAGGGGCAGGGGGTAAAGAAAAAAGTGCAACAATGAATGAATGAAAATCCAAAATCTCTGTAAATGTTCATTAAAATTAATTTAAAAAAATATTCTTTGGATAAAAAAAAAATCTGGATCCTGAAATCACTGACTTGTATGTCCTTAATGTACATTGTCCTGGTTCTACCCTGGACTATAGAGAACAAAAGCACAGAAAGGAAAAAGAAAGAAAAATATAGAAGTTCAGTTTGAAGGAAAATAAAAAACATAGGAAGTAGATTTCTAATGTTTGTAGATACTATAGAAGATTTGACGTTGCTTGCGTTTAGCATAAGCAATGGGATTATAGGTACAATGTATATGATCTGTAATTTTTGTCAAAGTATTATTTGGTCCATTTTAACCAGATGAAAAAATAATCAGTTTCTTATGTTTAAATATATCAATAGTTTCTTCTTAGGATTTAGACTTGCTCAGTTATGACTTTATGCCTGAAGGAAAAACTCATTGCTGTAGAGATTCCAAATCCTGGAGATTCTCTAGGATAGAGTAGAACTACTTTATAGGATTTTTAAGGCTTTAGTCTGTATTTAAATGGTAGCCACATTTTCCTTCATGGAACTGCTGTGGAGTTTGAACTGCTGACCTTTAGGCTAATATATGAGTGCTTTAAATACTGTACAGCCAACACTCCCTTGAGGCTAAGAAACAGGATTGTTTCTATACAGCTCATTTGTGTCACTAAAAGAGAGGGAGAATACAAAAGAAAAGATGGTTCATAAATTAGAGAACGTCTTTGAATATCTTAAAAGTTATAACTTCACACTTAAAAGTATATTTTCAATTAAAGATAAAAATAGTAATTAGATATATGTTACAAAAAAGTTTTTTTCTTATGCTTGTTCATTGAATAAAACTCATCCTATGAACCAACTTACAGGCAAATCATCTATTGGTCTTTACAGTAAAAAAATAACCCAAGAGAGGCATTAACACCTTAGAATAAGAAACGGTGTAAAATAGAAAAGAGCAACATTTCCCCAAGGATAACATCCTGAAAGCAGGAAGGGGTAGGATATAAAATGAATGGAAATGAAAATTTGAAAGGAGGAAGTAAGAAAAGTGTGCTAATTTGTGAGTTTCAGAATTGATGTTATAAAATGTATATGAAAAGTTGAATGGAAAATGAATATGTTTGAAATTCATTCAAATTTAAAAAATCAAAATAAAATACAAAGGTAATTTTTTTAAAGAAACTATGTGCTGAACAATGAAAAGAAAGAAACAATAGAAATTGAGAAATTATCTCCTTAGTGGTCAAAATGGTGCTGCTTTCTGGTTGTATTTGGCCTTCAAATAAATACGTGTTCATGTCTGAAGCAAAACTCAGAGATGAACTCAGAGACTCATAGCATCTTAAACATTTATATTCTGATTCAACATGCCCATTAAACCATTTATTATAAACAGGTAGTCATCAATTTGCAGTCTTTCTCTTTGGAAAATACCCTCGTACTATTTGTGTTTGTAAACGGTGATTTCTCAGAGAATATCAGTTTCCATTTTACTATGCTTTTCTTTATTTTTCTTTGTGTGTATGTGTCATGTGTGTTTACTTTAAAGATTATATAACTTTGTGGCGAGTCTATTGATGCCATCGTCATCGATGTTACCCCTCTGTTGCTGTTGAGGTGAGCTGAAGCATCTCTGTGGAAGCTACAGAATTAATGCAAAGAAAAAGTGCTGACTGGAGGTAATTAGAACCACAGAGCATTTTAAGGAAATATTTGCAATACTTGACCTCACATCAAAAGCAACAGGAAAAACCAAACCAAAACAAACATCCTCACACAAGTAGATCATTGCAGTTCGAACTCTTGTTCAATGTTATACGTCAAAATACAACTGAATCCATGTGGAAGGTCAATGTCATTAACCCTAGGCTACTAACAGTGTCAGCTGACTTGTAGGCAAGGACATGTTGTGGTAATAGGTGTCATGTCTTGGTTTGGTAAATTAATCTTTTCACTCATCAGTGTGCCCACCACTTTCTTTACCATGGAAGCTCTGCTTGTATAATAAATAACTTGTCTGGCTCCTAAATGAAAGACTGGGGACTTGAACTCAACAGGCACTCCAGAGGGAGAAGTTGGGCCGTCTCCTATAACACAGTACAACCTTGGAAACCAAAGAGAGGGCCCTTATCTATGAGTTGGACTTCACAAAAGTGAGGTTGGCTTTTTTGTTTGATTCCTTTACTTTATCGTGTCTGGTTAGAAATGAATTTAGCTATAAGTTGGCTTCTATATCTTTATGACAATCTTGGAAACTGTGGAATTGTGTCTACTTTCTACTGTGTCACTGTGTCTGTCCCGGATGCTCACTTGCTAGTTTAAAATCAGCAAGCTCTCAGATTGCAAATGTCATGAATATGTATGAGCGGTCCAACTGTTGCTACTATCTCTCTTCCTCCCATGGTGAGTGACTCTTTCAGGAGGTGTTACATCTGCCTTCCAATGTCTTGTGGAGTGTGAGTTCTGGGGTATGCACTTATTTTGCTTTGTCAGATAGCAGGATGCTTGTAATTGTTATTATATTTTTTTTTCTGATAAATCTTCGGAAAATGCCCATCTCCCTCTCCTCCTCTTCGACTACTCTCTATATCCCCATACCATGCATATATTCACTGCCTTCTTGCTTGATGAAGCCAAACAAAATATGAGAAAGGGAGGTGGGAATTTTCAGTGCCAGATTTTCGAGAGAATACATTTCTCTCCTGCTACACCCCAAAGACATCCCACATACACAGATGTGACAACTTATTTTTTAATTTTTTTTGAATGCTAATTTGAGCGAATGCCTGTCTGGCGACTTCCTCTGGGAATAGTTACACTTGCCCAAACTGAAGTTCCGCTTTATAGAGGTGACACTGACAGTGCGTTATGGGTGCACGGTTGGAGAAGGGACTTAGGAGACGGAAAATGAATAATAAAGTCAGGAATATGAAGTACACTTGAACTTGTTGAGGATGAGACAGAAATAAAAGTGTTTGCTCAAACGTGACACTAGTTTTGTAAAATGGTTGTATGAGAAGCATGAGATTTTGACTGAATTAATCATTAAAAGTCTTCTTTTCTTTAATAAAGGCCTTTTTCAAATGTAACCGGAAAAGGAAGCAAATCTAGGGGTCTCCACTACATGTATGTGTGTTTGGTGTGGGGAGGGTTTTTTCTATTGCTCGGTTTATTCTTAAATTTTTGCCTTTTCTGTTTAGTACATGATTATTTGTATTTACTTTCACATCTTTCAGACAGAGACAGTGCCAACCTACCTAAGGGTATCTCAAATGATAAGGTTCTTGCCAAGCTCTTTGATGAGTGTGGGTGAAGGCATTGGTGGAGGATGAAGAAAGCAACCTTACCTTTCCTGAAAGTGCATTTCAAAATCACATCACTCACATCAACAGAGGATAGATATCATAAAGCCAGATTTAAACTTAGGCAATTTGTTGTGTCTTTATCCACTAAGTACACCTAATCGCCCTGTTTCCACACTTGGTCATTCCTGTGTTCTTGTTTTTCATCCAGTTTCTCAACAGTTATTGAGTTATGGCTCTTCTCAGCTATATCTTTCATGATTTCCTGTAATATTTTATTTTCCCTTTTCCACACTTCGACTACACATTTACACTGACTGATAAGACTTCATGTGTTAACTTAGTGTTTGCTCAGCATGTAACATTTTGGGCTACTAACCAAAACTTACGCAGTTCAAATCCTAATTGCTACTTTGTGCAAAACAAGTAGGAAAATTCTCCCTGCAACAATGATAGCATTAGAAAGCCAATGGCTTTTGTCAGGTGGTGTCTAGTCCACGACAAATTATAGCAACCCTATAAATGATACATGAAAACCTTGTTCTATCCTGTGCCATTCTCACAATCTTCATCATGCTGTAGTCCATTGAAGGTCTTACTCTCTTTCAGTGACCCTCTAACTTTCCCCACATGATGTCTTTTTCTGAGGATTGGGACCTCCTAATAATATGCCCTAAATATGTGAGGTGTTTCATCATCCTTGTCTATAAGGAGCATTCTGATTGCATCTTCATCAAAATAGATTTGCTTGTTCTTTGTTTGGGCAGTCTGTGATATATCCAACACTTTTACCAACACCAAAATTCAAAGGCATTAGTCTTCCTTATTCATTGTCAAAATTCAAGATGTACAGAAAACAATTAAAAATGCAATGGCTTAAATTAGGCATACCTTAGTTTTTAAACTAATATTTTTGTTCTTTAGCCTTTGGAGAATTCCTTAGTAGTAGATTTTCCCAATATAACACATATTTTCATTTCTTAACTACAACTATCAGTTGTGTTGCGCGTGAACCTAAGTATAAAATTATTGATGATTTCAATATTTTCTCCATTTTATCATGATGTTGCCTACTGATCCAATGATGAATACTTTTGTGTCCTTGATGTTGACATGTAACTTATATTAAAGGATGTAGTCCATTTTCTTCTTCAGTAAACACTTCAAATCTTCACTTTTTGTAAGTAATTTTGTGCTATCTGCATAACTCAAGTTGTTTATAAGTTTTTCTCCAATTCTGGTATCATACTCTTCTTTGTATGGCCTAGTTTGAATGATTTCCTTAACACGAATTTAATAGGATTAAATCCTGACATATAGTTTTTCTGATTTAAAAACATTCAATATCCCCGTCTTCTGTCTGGACAACTGCTTCTTGGTCTATGTATAGATTTTGCATCAACACAATTGAGTATTCTGGGATTCCTATCTTTCTCACTGTTAGCTACAATTTGTTATAAGCCACACAATTGAACATTTTTTGTTAGTCAATAAACCACAAGCTAGTTACTTTCTGGTATTCTCTGTTTTCAGCCAAGATCTGTCCAACATCAACCATGAAATCGCTAGTTCCACTCAATAAAGGGTCAGATTCAGCCCTTGGAGAAGGAACCCATGCATTGAAGGGTGGAGAGAAAGACCTCAGATGAGATGAATTGACATAATAACTGCATTACTGGGGGGCAACGGGTCAGAGACAGTGAGGTTGGCTCAGGATAGAGCTGAGTTGAGCGCTATTGTATGTACATAGGGTCGCTACGAGTCACAAATGACTCGACTGCACATCATAACAACAATATGAGTGGGAATTAACTTGATGGAAGTGGGTTTTATTCTTTTTGTTTGGATGTGCTAAGCGAGAGATCCAACCCTGTAAAATATGCATAAATCTTCTCTTAAAATTCTGGGTTGTTGTTGTCCAGTGCTGAGAGGTATATAATACATATATGGCAAGCCCTATAATTACACCCCTATCTAAATAGTTGACATCATTGTTTTAGATAACTTTGTCATAATATCAACTTGGGTATGGATTTCTCTTTAATTTGTAATTGCTTTGTATAGAAATTAAAATTGTACTTCTCTTCCCACGACTGATGAAAAGTAATTTATAATGTGTTCAAGTCTCTCTTACCTTTGTTTCTTCACTGTGTACACTAGGCAAAACAAGATCACAAAGTGTGCTTTCACCCCTAAAGGCTCACAAACATGAAAGTATTAATATTACCTTGCTGAGTGTTGCCTCACAGCTAATGATGACAGCTGTCATGGTGCCTCAGTGATGCCTACTTTCACATGCTGCCTATGGTATCTGTCATATCTGCCACACCTCACTAACATCTCTGCTTGACCCCCGGTGCAACTCATCTGTGTGACCTTGAGTTAAGGTGTATTGGATCTGTGGGTGCTAAATTCTTTTTGTTTTCTGGTTTTCTTGCACTGATCATTTTTCCTTGTGTCGTATCTCACAGACCATGCAAGGTACCTACAAACAGACCCCACCAGGTCAAGCAATGCACTTGGACAGCTGCACTCTCTTTTTCTTTACCACCATTTCTCTACATTTCCATTCCCCTTTCTTTCTTTGTGTTCATCTTTTAATCAATGCACTTTATGTCTAGTTATTCCATGCATTGGGGGATATGAGGAATGCATAATACATTCATGGGAAACATAAAGAACATTATATGCTGCTCTTGCCCTCAGGAGTTTGCTGCTGTTTGAGAAGCTATGATATGTATATATATGCATGAAATGTTGAATAAAGATTCAAAATTTGAATGACAATATAGCAATATAAATCATATGAGCAATAAGTACTATCAACTTTCAGTTGAGAGATCAGTACCAACTAGGTAGTTAAAAAACAAACAAAAAACAACTTCCCACATACACACACACAAAAGGGGGGTAAAATATTATTAAGTCCTTTCACTCTTGGCACTTTTTCTCACCTTTAGGTTTTTCCCAGGATACCTTCTAATCTCTTACCTATTCTTCCAATTGTTTTCTTTATATTATAGTCCTTTCAGAGTTTTGATTAAACCTAAATTTCTCTATGCATAATTCCGTAATCTCAGTCCACCAGGAACATCTTCTTCTCAGAATTCCTTTGGTTAGTATTTTACTACAAGATACTAAAGAATGAACAACACATATTTAATCTGACCTTTGTATTGCAGCATGCTCATTTAGTCTCACCCATTTCCTGACTATTTGCATGGTGATCATCATATTCAGATAAAGAAAATAAAAGAAAAAAACATATGTTATATGTTGTTTAAGTGGAACTGACTCATAGCTGACTGTCCAGCAGGTTTTCAGAAGCTACAAATGACACAGGAAGAGATTGTCTATCTTTTCGTGGAGCAGCTGGTGGATTTGAACTGCCTCCTTCAGGTTGGAAGCACAACTCCATACCTACCAGGCCATCAGAATTCCCTAAATGTTGTATTATCAGAATATAATTTTCAAGAAAGCAGAACACTTCTGACAGCAACAGGATTGCTGCATGAGACAGACCTTTTTTTTTCTTTTTCTTTTGAGAAAAATTTGTATATAGAATTAGCCAGCTGGACTCAGTATAGATGATCCTAGTTTTGTTGGCAACATCCAAAGCACGATAGTCAGGAGCAAGTCGAACATAGGCCTATAGGCCTTCTTCTCTCCATCAGGCCTAATCAAAGTGTTGACCTTGGCCACATCAGTGTCACAGAGCTTCTTTACAGCTTGTTTAATTTGATGCTTGTCGGCCTTGACATCCACAACGAAGACAAATGTGTTGTTATCTACTATCTTCTTCATGGCTGACTCAGTGGTCAGGGGAAATTTGATGATGGCATAGTAGTCAAGCTTGTTTCTCCTGGGGGTCTACTTCCGGGGGTATTAGGGCTGCCTTCGGAGTCTCAGCATCTTAGGCCACTGAAGGTGGAAGATGTACGGGTATTTTTTTATTTGGCTGTGGATGCCCTTCTGGACTTCTTTCTTGGCCTTTAATGCCTTTGCTTTGGCTTCAGTTTTGGGAGGGGCAGGGGCTTCGTTCTTCACTTTCATCGCCATCTTCGTCGAGATAGACTTTTAAAAGGGTTGGTTAACTCACTACTCTTTCAATTAGTAGGATTGCCTCAGCTTCCTGATAAGAGTGGGCCTTTGAAAGTATATTTTAGAAAATTTTACTTGAAAGTAATTTTTAAATCTACTCAGTAGACGGCAGGATAGGATGCTCTCTGGCGCTTTCTCAGCTGATCAATCTAGAATTCCAAATCTTAACAATGCTCTTGCACATATACATATACTTGAGAGAGCCATGGCTCCCACGGTGAGTTAATGAGGTTCCATTTTCCCCACTGCCTCTGTCCCGTTTGAAGCAGCACCCCAAATTCCTACCTTGTTGTGCCTCATGAACTCAAGTTCTCTTCAGCCAATGAACCAGAACAACTGTGATTCCTGAGAGAGTATCTAAAACGACAGTTGCTGAAAGGTTACAGCAAAATCTATTAGAAAAGTTGAGGGAAATCAGGTGAGCTCATAGAAGAAAATAAGGAAAGATTGGCTCCCTTTTGGGATTAGGTCTAATTAAGGTGAGCAAGCAGCTGGGCCTGTTTGGAATAACAATTGTGCTAGCATGTCACTTTTTTCTGCTTAGTTGAAATTTATATAGTTTGGGAATGGTGGATATAAGAAAATTAGAGCTCATTTAGAATCTGTTGAAAGGACAGTGTGCCTTCATTATTAGTTTTGCATCTGAATTTTCCTGGGGCAGTCCTCTCTCTGTTATAGGTAATGGATTTTTCCCCAGATGTAATTGGATGAGTTTAATTTTTTCTTTCATTACCTGTCGAGGAGGCCTATGCCCCTACTTCCCTTTGTGTTTTATTAGGACTGTAACCCCTATTTAAATAAAGGCTTTGATTGTGTTTATATATGTTCAATCAGCACTTTCTGATTGAATAGTTCTGGTCACACAATGCTCTCGCCTAGCATTTTTTACTAATTACATTTTCGCCCTGGCTGGGTTTGAGAAAACCCCTGATGGTGTTTGTTTGCTGCTTTTGATTGTGTCGGTAGCATGGTCCATCTACAGAAGTGCCAAGGTGAGGAAACAGATCTTTAGATGGTCTCCCTGTTGGTTTTGAAGGGTCACTTGATTTTGTTGTATCTTCTATTGAAGGAATAGAATTGTCAAATCGTGTGCTGGGGCATGCTGAGCTCTAAATAAAACAAAATAAAATTGTAAAGCTAACCCTGTATTGAAGCCTTTGCGGTTTCTATGGTGTAAATACTTCCTGGATGACTGATTTCAAGCTACCATTCTGATGTGATTGAAGACGAAGTAGGGAGATACATGCACACAGGTCTGGTAAGCAGGCAAATCCTGGCTCTAGCTTCACAGGAAGTCTAAGTTACATTCCTGTCATGGAGGTCACAGCTCACACCATCTTTGCATTGCAGTTGATACTGGTCACTATGCTGACTGAGTCAGAGCCTGATTACAAGGATTTACACTTGGAAGGGGGTGGTATTTATGCTTTATAGTCAAATACCTACAGAGAGAGAGATCAGCTGGCCCAGTGGACAGAAGGTGATGCTTCCAAGCCAAAGGTGGGTGACTTTGAATCCGCGGTCCTCTGGCCTGTCTTTCGTTGTTTTTGTTCAGACATTCCTCTAGGTCGTATAGCCCTGGTGTACAAGTTGCCATACTGCGGTCACTTGTGGTTGCTTGTGAGGCTGAACAGTGACACTGATGTGTCAAATGCATTAATGATTGGCTACCCAATGCAGACATAGAGTGGGGTGGAGCTCCCCTATTAAAACAAGCTTGGAAGGAGGAGTGGCATCCACTTCCATAATAGCTTGCCTCCAAAACCCTGTGAACCTGGAGAGAGGATGAAAGGCACCCAAGCGTCGAGGACTCTCCTTCATAGGGTCGCTATGAGTCACATGCAACTCAACGGCACTTAACAACATTAAATACCTTTCAAGGTGATTTTTTTTTTTTGCCTTTGTTGAGAAATATAATGGGTAAATTATACCATCCAAAACTACTATCTGTTCTTGTTTCCTCCGAAGTTCCTTACGTATTCGCAAGTTTTTCTTTCTTTCTCTCTCTCTTTCTGTCTTTTTATCTTCCTGTCTTTCTTTCTCTTTCTCTCTCTCTTTCACTCTCTCTTTCTTCTTTCATTTTGTAGTAGATGCTGTCAGTTAGGAATCATAAGAACCTAGATTTTCTACACTAATTCATCAACATGCTTTATTCTTGGGCAAATGATTTAATAATTGTGGCATCACTAATTTACTTAGTATTCAAGTAAGGGGAATAATAATTGTAACAATTATTACCTTGAATAGAAAACTTTGATTTTCCTCTAAAAAGCATTACTTTTACTCTAAACTTTTCAAGACACTTTATTTTTGTCAGAAAGCTGATATTTCACTACAAGCTTCTTTAATATCATGTCTACATAAATTAAATCAGCAATAAAATTTATGCATATGGATTTTAAGAATCTTGAAGGCGGACACCAAGTATGATTCATCTTTATGTATCCTTCAACTGTTATATAAGAAATCTGAAAATAATGAGCACCAAATCAACACGTGGGGAATGACCTAGTGAATGATGTTCTCCTGCTTAGATGAAGATACTAGCATGGTCATAGAAAAAAATTAACTTAAAATCTTAACAGACATTAAAAACATGTTATCAGTTCTGTTTGATAGTATTAAAAATGAAGAAATATTTTATCCCTTTTTGAAATATAGTTTGTCCATTATTATTGAGTAGAATGAGATACACTATCAGTTATAAGTAAGGTTAAACTTTATTTTATCCATAGTTTCTTTATTGCAATTATATTTCCATTGCCATTTTCTCCTACTCTTCTATCTCCCCATTAGCTGAATAGAAACAAAAGTTATATAAACTAAATTTGATAAATATTAGCCCAGTCTACCTGCTTTACACGATAAACTACAAATATATTAAGGACACTTTGCTGAGTTGAAGGAATAGTCTTCTGGCCGTTGATGATTTTGCCTGCCCTCTATTCTCTTCCTATCACAATTTACAACCTCAGAAGCCCAAGGGAGGATTGATTTGTATCAGAACAGGCTCCAAAGTAATGAGAGTGAGTTTAAGTGTGTTGAGCACTCTATTAAAACAAATGCAACAACAATAACAACAGAAAAGCCTTCACTCATTGTCACTACATTAGAATAAGCCATAACTGTCCAGTTGGTGTTCATGGACTATAAATTGTGTTGGACGAGATTATCTATGTTTCTAGAAGCTGGTGGATTCAATCCACCTCCCTTAGGGTGGCGATGACAGTTCCTACCCACAACCTACCCTGAGATCCCCTGAGTACCTGAGTGCTGATAATGATTAATGAGTCCTAGGTAATGATTAATTCTCTTACTGAGGGATAGAGAGACTTGGTATTTGTTCTGAAATTTATCACTCAATTTCTTTTAATTTTCATATTTGTGCTCATAAAATAGAAAACGAAAAGTCTCCTTTGTGTATCAGTATTAAATAACATATCTGCAACAATAATATTATAAGAAAACAACAGCTTCAGACTTTTAATTGCTCTGTTAACTCTGTGAGTAACCATCGGGCTGTCAATCTAAACACAGATGGTTAATATGATTTGGAACGCTTTGGATTCTCTCAAAATAGAACTGGGTCTGGAGTGATTATTTTCAGCAAAATGGTAGACTAAAGTAATGCTTACATATTACCACCATAAACATGTAAATATATTACATATGACCAAAAATAAAGTCCTTAGTTAAGTCTGCAAAAAGGAAAAAAAATAATACTTTACAAAAAATTATTATTAATTTCAGTGAAAATTTACAGAGACTTTGGATTTCCATTCATTCATTGTTGCCCTTTTCTCTCCTCCCAACCCTCCCCCTAGTACAGTACCCTCTTGGAAAAGTAAAAGAAAAATTCTTTCATTGTTTTACAATCCCTCCCGTCAGGTCCACTCCACTATGCAGCCTTCACTCTGAACTCCTGTCATAACAAAAATACCTTATAACATATCCCTTTTAAACAGTTTTCTCCTTCATCTGTTTCAATGCAGTATACATTATTGAACACATTTTTCTCAGTCTGCCTCCAATCCGGAGGTTAGTCCTGTTTTATAACGGTGGCACCATGCAATATTTGTCCTTTTGTGACTGAGATACTTCACTCAGCATAATATCCTCCAGGGTCACTCATTTTGAATAATATTGCATCAGTCCCTTGTTTTTCAAAGCAGTGTAGTATTCTATTGTATGAATATACCACAGCTTCTCTATCCATTCATTTGTTGATGGGCACTTAGGTTGTTTCCAGCTCATTGCTATTGTAAACAAAGCCGCGATAAACATGGGTGTGCATATATTTGCTTGGATGTCAGTTATGGTTTCTTTGGGATATATCCCCAGTAGTGGAATTGCTGGGTCAAATAGTATCTCTATTTGCAACTTTTTGAGAAAGCGCCATACCGCCTTCCATAGTGATTGCACCATTTTACACTCCCACCAACAGTGAATAAGGGTTACAGTTTCCCCACAACCTCACTAGTATTTGTTGTTTGCTGTTCTGTTAAATTTTGCTATTCTGACTGGGGTGAGATGGTATCTCATAGTTGTTTTGATTTGCATCCCTCTTAGAGTTAGGGATTTTGAACATCTCTTCATGTGCTTGTTAGCCATCTGAATGTCTTCTTTGGGAAAAAAAATACTTTTTCAAAGCAAAAAAAAGAATCAATGAGGACAATGGAGGTGGGCAATAACAGCCCAGGTCTTTCATTTTAAACTTTCATTGTTGCGTTAGTGAAAGATATTGAGTATAATGGCCTGCCAAAAGAATAAACAAATTTGTCTGGAGAGAAGTGTAATCAGAATGTCTCTTACAAATAAAGATAGCAAGACTTCATCTCATTTATTTCAGACATGTTATTAAGAAGGGCCAGTCTCTAGAGAAAGACATTATGCTTTGTAGAAGGTCAACAAAAAAGAGCTTTAATGAGTTGGATGGATACAGTGGTTACAACAATTGGTTTGAAGCACAGCAGAGATTGTGGGGATGGAACAGGAACCAGCAGGATTTCATTCTGCTGTGTATGGGGTTGCTATGAGTAGGATCCAACGAGATGGAACCTAACAATACTAAGAACACAGAAAGAGGAGACAAAATTGTGTCCTAAAGAAAACAGTGAATATAACTTAAAATTTTCTACCATGGACTTCCAGGAGAACAAACAGGTTTGTCCTAGAGAGAGTGAAACCAGGCTGCTTCTAGGAGGCAAAGATTCTGAATATGTATGTCTGACATGCTTTGGACATGTTGCAAGGAGGGACCAGTCTTTAGGGAGGACATCATGCTTGGAAGTATGGAGGGACAAAGACAACAAGACCCTCGATGATATAGATTGATTCAGTGACTTGGAGAATGGGGGTAGGTGTGTCATAAATAATAAGGTTGGCACAGGATAGAGCCTGGTTTAGGGCTGTTGTACATAGGGTCGCTATGAGTTACAAGCAACTGGACAGCATATAACAACAACAGCAACATTAAAATTGGTACCTGTAGGATAATGGTGAAAGCAGGAGTGGCATCCACTTCTTAAAAAACATGCCTTCAAAAACTCTATGAACTTTGATAAATGTCGATAGTTGTAGAGGGGCTTCAGGCCTTTTGTTCAGAGGGTCACTGTGAGTCATGCTCGAGTCGAAGGCAGTAAACAACAACAGTATACAATGCAAGGGAAAATGAATTAACCAAACATAGAACATAAAGAGACCATAGGAAATTTATAGCTCAAAGAATGAGGGAAAGATATGCTAGCAAATAATAATCAAAATGTCTCTGGAGCAGATTTAGTTCTATCAACTAAAGCAAGCTTTATGAATGAAAAGCCCCCAACATTATTACACTGAAGCAACCATTACATAATTCTAAAATATCTATGTCATAAAGAATATCTTATGATCTTAACAAAATAAATTAAAAATATGTTAAATGTTTAAAATTACAAAAGCAAGAGGGAAAATAAGCACAAATTATAAATGGGAGATCTTTATTTTGTCTGAGGAAGAGTAGGTTAATCAGATTTTTCAGAGGACTAATAAATGCAAAGACTGCTTATGCCCAACTATTGCATATTTTGACTTGGGAAAAAATCTGAATAATTCAGTTGGCTGATTTTTAGGAAAGATTAAATAATAAAGTGAACATTAAGTTGTAAGTAATTTGAAGAAGAAACTGTCACTATTTTCAGATTATGTGATAAACTTAAAATATTCAAGCAAAAACAATCAATATAATAAGACGCAGTGGTATTTCCATATTTCTATGATAATTAGATAATATAAATTCTATAAAGGCAACAAGTTATAATTAAATTCTAAAAAATAATAAACTTTATAAGAGATTTATGAAAGTTTCACAAAATACTTTTAGAGAATTGTTGAATAAAAGAAAATGTTTTAAAATATCTCATTTGAGTTGATCAGTTAATGGGTAATGAAGAGAATATCATAATGTGACAAAGGTAGAGATTCACCCATTAATTAATCTATAATTAGTTATAGATTATTTCTATCCAAACTGTCTCTGCTTTATGATACATGCTTTCTTCTTTTTGTTATCATCTAATAGGAAGCATTTGTTTAAGCATGTGTTCAAAGAGACACCTACAAAACTTGAACTGAAACATATTGTAACACTAAAATAAAATAGGAGAAGGCTTTGGTTACTAGGCTGAGAAGGGGTAAATATACAACATTATTCTTATAATAGAGCATTAAGTACATATCTAAATCACCTTGTGTCAATATGTATACACTTAAAAAATTACTGATTAAAATGTTTAAAATCTATGTACATTTTAAACAAAAGAATAAACACACATGCACACTTGCATGCACACACACTCATAGTTGCGTCATTAAAATTAAAATGTGAATATTGTTTTATTTGCTGTTCAGACTTTAAAATCCAAATTGTTTTCCCTGTACTACCAAGGAGAATCTCAACAATGGCTGACTTGTCTCGTCTGTCAAGAAAATGGCCTTCAGATGATCAGTAAGTACGGAAGTGGTCTTTTATAAAGATTTACATTTAAGTCACAAAGTCCTAGAAGAAAAGATTGCCTCACTGAGGTAAGAAACATTCTACAGCTTTTAAGTCAGGAGGTCAGAAAAGAGACCATCTGTATACCAGAAGGATTAGAGGCTTGCCATTCCAAAAACACCTGCTTGTTCTCGGACAGTTTAATTACAAATGAAGAGATTTTACTGAGGGAATATTTTAGTCTGTTATTTGAGCCTTCCTATAGTTTATAGTGGAAAAAAGCAAAGTTAATGATTCTATGTGGTAGTTCTTCTGACATTTGAATCTTCCTAGTTCCCGTAGCCTGCTTATGTAATACTTTCCCATCTTGCCTTGAAGACCCTCACTATCCTCCTCCCTCTAGAGACCTTGGCTTGTTATAAGCACTTTCAGGGAGAGTGGAAGAAGTCCTGCGCAGCAGGGAGCGAGGCATTAACCTTTTCAAGTTGGCCTCTTCCTCCACTTTACTATCTAAAGCAGCATCTCTGGCAGAGCAAGTTGGTATTTCAGCTCTGATATTTTTTCATCCATCATGTTATTACAAAATGACTTAGCAGTAGGTGGTTATGGGAAGATGTCTAGGAGAAAAGCTTGAGTCATTGCCGTTCTATTGTACATACAAACACCCTACATCCCTCCATACATATTTATATAGGCGGGAGACTTGGGCGATCACCCCCCCTCCATCATGAATAATTTTAACACTACAGACGCTTGACTTTGAATCAACAACTAGTTTCAGACGACTGTAATTGCAGCCAAAGAAAGTTTCTCACTAAAATTAGTTACTTTTCATATTTAACAAACCAGTGCTTGCCACAGTTCCTGTGATCTTGTCTTTCATCTTCTCAGATGGTCACATGTAACAATGACTCCTTCACTTCCGTGTCTATTTTCTTCCTGGCTTCTCTAAGTGTAAAAGTTGCACTTCCTTCTGCCAAATGACTTTCGAGGCTGTGCCTAAGAGATGCCAGTCCAACTCATGCTCCATTCTTCCCTGTATTACTCTCAGAGCTCAGGCTGATCACCAGACCCTTCACCCTTTGGCAAGCATTTAAGAAGTTCGGGATGATCAGGTTAAAAAAAAAAAAGCCAGAATTTCCACCAGATCTCTGGGTGCTGTCTCAGAAAAGCAATGTGTTAGAAACTTTTATTTTTTTAAAATCTCATTTAACCTATGTACAATTTGATATAATAGTTACAGCTACTCATATTTGGCATGTGAGGTAATTATGCAATTTATTCATGGCTTGCCAACAAAGCCTTCACTACCTATAGTCTCTCTGTGACTTAGTGGATACTAGGGCATTCTATAACTTTGTTTCTGCTGTCAAACCTGCTGGAGTGTAATCCTCTTTCTACAAATAGAAGCTGCCTTAATTTGGATGAATAGCCCATTATCAAACCAAAAACATCAAAAGTAAGCAATGATGACACACAACTCTACAGATACGCTTTTCTAGGACTATGACTAGCAAGTGAAGTAGGCGTACCAATAACTTTTTAGAAAGGAAACTTTCTCTTGGGTCCTAACCCTATCTCTTCTGCTATCTTTTTTAGGCAATTAAATTGAAGCTGCTTTTTTTTTTTCTGGGAAGTTTGGGCATAGCCATATATTTGACACTAGGTGACTTTTGACCGACTTGTCATACAGAAGGATTTAAGACCTCTTTTGGAGGCTGTGAATTTTTAAAATTGAACTCTGGTGTTTAAGGGTCGAGTTTCCATTTTGAGCTCTGTTTCACCTTAGATCCATGACTTGGCCTATTATCTCAGCCTTTAGGCCTCTGTTTCCTCATCTCTATATAAAAATGTGATTCAGTTCATGGGTGTGCATACAGAAGCAAAGCCTAGACTTCATTGGGTTTCTGAGACTGTACATTGCCTGGGAGATTGTCCATATTTATCCCAAGAAACAACTGTTGGATTCGAGCTATCAGAAAGGCACCTCTTATAGATGAGCAATCTGACTCCCTATGTACCACATTGCCATGGCTTCCTGCAGAAAATAATAAGAACTACATTCTTTTTTAGTATAGTTGCTCGTGGTTCTTACCAGTTCTTCTTTGACATCTTATCTCACCGGCACGTTAGGCAAGAAAAAGATTTTATATAAAGATGTGTTCTAATATAAACCAAATTCCATCTCTAGTTGATGTTTTGATATATTTATAGACCCTCTTCTATTCATCTTTTGGGTAAAGCTTTAAAACGCCAAGCCAGAGGCAAGACGTTCGAATTTATCGACTGTTTCATAGGAGAAGGAAGGACAATTTCTTGTGCCGTTTATACCCTCTAAAAACCAGTACTTCTAAAAACCAGCACAAGACGATCAGCTGGAGGGTCAGCTATGAGTCAGTTACAGCAGGATAGCAATGAGATAGAAAAAAAGCCATGAATGTGTCCTGTCTCCATACCTTTCAACCTGTATGCAGAACAGATTATCCAGGAGGCTGGGCTCTATGAGGAGAAATGTGAGGTCAAGATTGGTGGACGATGTATCAACAATCTGTGTTATGCAGATGACACATCCCTGCTTGCTGAAACTGAGGAGGACCTGAAGCACCTGCTGCAGAAGGTCAAGGACTGCAGCCTCCAATATGGATTGAGGCTCAATGTCAAGAAGACAAAGATTCTCACCACTGGACCAATTGGCAGCATCAGGATGGATGGTGAAGAGATTGAGATTGTACACAGCTTTAGTCCGCTTGGCTCCAAAGTCAACACTCTTGGCACCAGTAGCCAGGAAATTAAAAGACATATTGCCATGGGAAAGTCTGCTGTTAGGGACCTCTCCAAAGTATTGAAGAGGAATGGTGTCTCTCTGGAGACTAAGGTGCGTCTGATACAGGCCATGGTCTTTGCGATCACTTTTATGTATCAGAGAGTTGGACAATGACCAGGGAGGATAGAAGGATAATTGATGCCTTTGAGCTGCGGTGCTGGAGAAGAGTATTGAGAATACCATGGACTGCTAGGAAAGCAAACAGATTCATCTTGAAAAGGGTTAAACTGGGTGGCTCCTTGGCGGCAAGGATTCTGGGGCTTCGTGTGACATATTTTGGACATGTTGTAAGGAGAGACTGGTCCTTGGAGAAGAATATCATGCTTGGGAGCGTGGAGGGGCAGCGCAGGAGGGGAAGGCTCTCTATAAGGTGGATTGATTCAGTGACTGGGGTAATCAGAAATGGGTGCGTCAGAGACACAGGACAGATTGGCACAGGACAGAGCAGAGTTTAGTGCTGTTGTACATAGGGTCGCTATGAGTCGCAAGCAACTCAATGGTACATAACAACAACAACAATGAGAAATGGTAAAACAAGCAAATAAACAAAAACATATTACTCATTTTCTAATACTTCTTCTCTCAAAAAATAATAGAATTTTGGTATTGGTAACTTAACAGGAGGTCTCGTTACCTAGGTCAGGAGAAGGGTCTTCTCTTGCAGGGCGATCTCCTCTTGTGCTTCTAACTGCCTCTGAAAAACCCCTGGAGGGTCAGCTATGGGTCTGTTTGGACTTGATGGTACACAACAACAACAAATTAAAAAACGAAACCACTAACAAACCAGTTATCTTCTGAACCTCAAATGTTGTTCTCATCTGCCACTGAGGGAGGTGAAATAGAGAAGGTAAATACGGTCTCTTCTGCTTTAGATTCATGACTCTGTGATTATGATTATTTTTCCTAGTTTATTCAGAATTTTTAAAACCCTTAGCAGTAACAACAAAGCTTTATTAATTTTTCAAGAAAAGAATCTAGGAGGCATATATGATTAATTGAGTTTACTTTAAAAATTGCTTTCAAAGTCAAATAAAACTTGGGAGAAAATGTTTCACTTCAGAATTGAGTCATTTTACATTGCAAATCATTGTTTCTGCTAAACGTTATTGCTATGCTAAGAGACAAGAACTTTACTTTACATCAGTTTCATAGAAGCATGTGAGAGAGCTGATGTATGGGAGTGAGTCTCCTCCAGGGTGAGAGGGTTCACAGAAGGGACCAACCCTTGAAAGTGTTTAGAAATTTTACAAAGCACCTATTAAGATGAATGGCTTTGTCAGGGGACAGTGAAAGTCCTAGGGCAATTAATTACCTGCTCCAGGACTGTGCACTATTGGCCAAAAATAAGGTGCTGTCTCATTAAATTTCTTCTTTGAATCTATACATTCACTAACCTATGCTCTTTGTTGTTGTTATCGCCATCAAGTAGGAACCAACTTATACCTGACACTCGAGTAGGCTTTCAGAGGCTATCAGTCACACAGAAGGAGATTACCCAGCTTTCTTCTGTGAAGATACTGGGGGCTTTAAACCACCTGCCTTTTGGGTGGTAGTGCAATTCCCTATCACTAAGTCACTCTATTAAAAAAAAATCATCTCTTCTTCTAGGCTAATAATTCTTTAACCTACCACACTGCCTATCTTTTTACTGTCACCACTAAAATTCCTGAAGGCTCACAGTACGTTAACTCACTGCCGGTGAAGTTCACTTATTGTCCGTAATATCATTCTGGCAATAATCCACACAATGGGAACGTCCACCCCGTCAGAAGTGTCAGGAAAGCCTTTTTGCCTCCTCATTTACTTATGTTTCCCTGGGGAAGTAAAATGAACGAGTGAGAAAACCAGCCATCCACTGGCTGAATTAGTACATCAACTACATGATGCTCACCTTGGTCCCTTTGACATTCAGCTCCTCACAGGTATAGTTGTTGTTGTTATACGCCATCAAGTCAGAATCAACCCATAGCTGACTCTCCAGTGGGTTTTCAGAGGCATTTAATTACATGGAAAGAGACTGCCCATCCTTCTCCTCTGGAAAAGCTAAGAGATTCAAACTATGTCACTGGAGAATGGAGCTAAGTTTCTTACTACTAAGTCACCAGAGCCCCTTCACAGGTATAAGGCTGTGCAAAATAATGAACAAATCTGTCTTGTCTGTGAGAGGACGTTCCTTAGAGAGAAGCGTGTTGATACTCTCTCTTGCTTTTCTGAACAGTTTATAGAGTTGAACCAGTTATTGGAGAAGTATACCACACTAATGAAATAGAAAGCAGATCAAGAACGAACTTTTCAATGAGCTAAATTTACACAATGACTGAAATAAAGAACTCAAACATATCATTGATTGTGTGGAGGATTACACAGAAAGTCTAAATATATTGAAACTGACACCTAACAATAAAATAGCAGAACATAGTCTACAGCCAAAATATAATCTATAAGATGAGGGGGAAAACAGCCTTCAATAACTTATTCATATTGTCATAGTAGTTATTTCTTCTGTTCAAGAATAAGGCAGTAAAAATCAATAGTAATTCCATGCTCTCAACACTTCAATCATCTTTTTCTCCCAATTGAAAAAAAAGTGTAGAAATAATTTTACTACTATTAACTGTCTTTTTCCAATTGCTAATGAAACAAAGATAGTAATTGCTATAGTGTAGTTATGACCTTTATCTCGTGATTCATGTTTTACTATTTGGTACATTGATGGTCCAAACTTCTTCGGTATGAGGCTGCATGGAGAGGGCTCTGTTGACTTTTGTTCAAGAAATTACAAAATTGATCATTACAGAGGTGGTTGTTGTTGTGTACTGTTGAGTAGGAACAGACTTGTAGTTGACCTTTCAGTGGGTTTTCAGAGGCTCTCTCCTCCCTCTGGGAGGAGAGGACTTATCCCTCTCCTGTAGAGAATGTGGTGAATTTGAATAAGAAACCACAATACTAATGTTAATTTGATCTATGTGTGTACCAGTGGTATCCATCACTACCAACTACTAGGCCTAAATTTTCACAAATCCTTCTACATTTTTGGTCTACATATCATTTGTTTTTCTTGTTATACAACACTCTTGGAAACAGGAGGAGTGGCATCCACTTCCTAAATAACATACCTCCGGAAACTCTATGAACTTTGATAAATGTCCATAGTTGTAGAGGAGCTTCAGGCCTTTTGTTTATAGGGTCGCAATGAGTTGTCCTCAACTTGAAGGCAATCAACAACAACCACAACAATACATCACTCATTAGTTAACATTGTTGTTAGGTGAAATCAAGTCAGTTCTGACTCCCAGAGACTCTATGTAAAACAGAACAAAAACGTTGCCTAATCCTACTCTATTCTTGCAACAGTTGCTCTTTTGGAACCCATCACTACAGTCACTGCACTAATTAATCTTCCTGAGGGTTTTCCTCTTTTTCACTGGTTTCTATGCTTAACTAAGCATGATAACTTTCTCTGGGACAGGCTTCTTGTGACAAAATATCCAAAGTGCTTGAGAAGCTTTGCCATCTTGTTACTCTAAGGAACATTCTGGCTTCACTTATTAGAAGACAAATGTTCCTTCTTGTAGTCTATGGTGTGTTGTTGTTGATTGCATTGAAGTCAAGCATGACTCATAGCAACCCTATGACCAAAAGGCCTCAAGCCCCTCTACAACTGTTGACATTTATCAAAATTCATAGAGTTTCCAGAGGCAGGAAGTAGATGTCACTCCTGCTTCTAAACCTGTCATAGTATGTTATTGTTGCTATGTGCCATTGAGTCACCTGTGATGTATAGTGACCCTATGTACAGCAGCTCTGACCACTCCCCTGTCCTGAGCCAGTCTCACTAATTCCGACACACTAACCTCCATTGTCCCAGTCATAGTATCAATCCGGCTCCTGCTCTATCAGGCTACCCTTCAGAGCATTATGTCCTTCTTCAATGACCGATCTCTCTTGGCCATGTGCCCAAAGTAAGTGAAGTGAAGCTTCAAAATCCTAGCCTCCAAGGAGAGACTTGGTTTCACCCTCTCCAAAATAGACCTATTTGTTTTCTTGGCAGTCCATGGTATATTCAAGACTCTTCTCCAGCACCAGAACTCGAAGGCATCTATTCTTCTTCTGTCATTCTTAGCCATGGTATGTTCAATATCCTTCATCAACATCATAACTCATAACATTGGTGACTCATAATTAAACTTACTTTATATCAATAGATTTACTCCTAGCCATCCACTGAGCGAATTTCTATGCATCTATAACTATATTTACTTGCTCCAAAAATGTTTATAAAAAATTAATGAATTTAACAATAAGGGTGATTGGACCTTATTACCATAAACTCTGACATTTTCATGGAGCATTAGATTGGCAAAATTTTATACAGCTGATTGAATTAATAGTGATAATATGAACAAATTCCTTAAGTGAATAATTTATGCATTTTAAAGTTGGAGATGCAATTTTGAATTTTAATTCACTATGCTTTTAAAGGCAAAGGCTACCTATGAACAGGTTTGCTTAATTCTAAATGTCTAATCTAAAGGGTGGGCATTTTGACTATCTTTTGGATGTTGATGTCAGTTATATTCTGCCTTGGTGTCATGATATATGTCATTGTGAGTTCTAAACATGTTGTTAGTGACAAAATTAAAACGATAAAACTTGTCAGAACTTAGAGTAAAATGACAGTGATTCCTATATCCTATGATCAAATATTCACTAATTTGCCCCTAAATCTTCTGAAGTAGGAGTATCATAGCAGATATGAGTCTAGAGTTGCCTCCATTTAGAATAGATAACAAAACAGTGCGAAAAGGAAGGACAATGCAGTGGAATGTTTGAAAGAGCAGCAGATATATTCCTGTTTCTATCAGAGCTCATGTCTTCTCACTTTTGCTTATTTTTCATCTAGAATGAAAACAGTACAAAAACAATACAAACTTCACTGAGTATCAGGCAGTGACCCTGTAGATAGTGTAGAACTATCACACAAGGTTTCCACGACTGTAATCTTCAGGGAACTAGACTGAGACTTCCACATCTTTTTTCTGTGGAAATGCTAGTGCTTTTCAACCACTGATCTTTCTGTTAGGAGCTGAATCCTCAGTCACTAAGCTTCCATAATTCATTTCCAAAGTGAATGGAGAAGTGCGTATTTTTGCTTGAACTGTTGCCTAACTTATGTTTAATATGATTTATAAAATTCAATCAATGACTCTCACAATTGCAAACAGAAATTGTTTACTTGATTTCAAACTTTTCTTAGCATGAGCCATCAAAATAATTCACATTTTATTTTGCCTATGACTCAAAAAGCAAATGATTTATCCCTAAAACTTAGAAACAGGATCTCTTGGAACAAGGTTAACTGCAATTCCAGAGAGTTATTGCAAAGTAATATTAAGTTTTTTCAATAAAGATCCTCAAATCTTGTTAGTAATATCTCACCACATTAACATATTAGCAGTATCCCATTGCATTGTATTAATATTCATCTCATATCAGAATTTATTGTTGCTTATACAGTGTTAAAGTCATATCGCATTAGTGACTTTCATATCAGATTAGTGAAAGTGGATCCTAATAAGACTTTCATATTCAATTACTAAGGTAACAGTTTTGTCTTTCCAAGTCACTTCTAAGTCTGGCCCAGAGTACAAATTGATGAATGTGGTAATAAAGCAATCTTTCCAGCTGAAGATGGATGGCTCCTGGGACTGATGGTGCTAGGAAAAAAAGAGACTGATAATGGGACACAGCTGACAGGAAAGAAGTTCTACCCTTTGCCTACGTGGCAGCTCTTCTTAAGCAAATGCTTCATGAATTTAAGAAGACAGAAATGCAAAGCTTTGCCTTGGTAATTTATTCCCCGCCCCTGCTAGCCTAAACCAGTTGTCATCAAATCAATTTCAACTTGTGGTGACCCTGACTACATCAGAATAAGGTTTTCAGTAACTGGGTTTTCAGAAGTAGATCACCAGGCCTTTAATCTTAGGTGCTTCTGGTCAGACTGTTATTGTTCTGTGCAGAAATGACTCATGAATGACTCTTCAGCGGGGGTTTAGGCAGTAAATTGCATAGGAGTTCATCCTTTTTCTGCAGAGCAGCTGAAGGATTCAAACCACGTGCCTTTCAGATTGCGGTGCAACATCTTAAATTTTCCGTGACTTCTATTCCTTGAATTAAAGAGGATCCTCAACTGGCACATGGATGAGTGTATGAGATACTTTGGGATAAACATTCCAAGGAGACTTCCTGTAGTACTATATAATTATTAAGATTATTAGTTCAAACTTAAACTTGACACCTATTGCAGAATATATACTAGGAACAATAAACATATCAATATACAGATTTGATCATGATAATGGTATGTACAAGATCTTTTTCACCTTTTATCTTTAGTAATCTTCCTAAATATTCTTTATGAATGGGTGTCAAAATGAGTGTGTGAGTGGGAAGACCAATACAGATAGATCAGTGACTCATGTAAGAAAGATTTGTCAGTTGCTTGATGATGCCTTAGAATCAGAACCAACGCATAACTGATCCTCCATTAAGGTTTCAAGGAAATTGCACAGGAAGAGATTTCACAGAAAGAGCTTGCTCATGTTTCTCCTGATAAAACTGAACAGTCTGAGAGGAATGACCTTTGGATTAGCAGTGCAACTCCACAAGAACCAGGTCACCTGAGCCTCTGTGTATATAGGTATATATATTTCTATTTCCTTGAATTTTTTTTCTGTTCCCTTTTTCCATTTGAAAATAACCTCCAATTAATTTTAACTCTCTCACATACAGTTTTTCTTTTCTTGGCTCCACATTTCCATTTCACCATTGTCTTTTTACATTTCTGAAGAGCTAGACATGTTTAATAATTTAAGTATTTATATTCCATCAGACCATCACAGTGAACTTGCCTTTGAACATTTCATTGGCAGTTTCCTTTTGTGATCAAGAATGCCCTCCATGGTCCTCAAACCAAAGGCATCTCTCTTATGTGTATAGATTCTGACCTCAAATTTCATCTCCCATTCCTTTCTTGTGTGAACTCTGGTTTTGTTTTTGCATCACTGCTTTACTTTGAGCTGTTGCCTACCTCTTGTTTATTTTCATTGTCTGCCAGTCACATCCTTCTCTGCTCAGCCAAATCAGCTGATTGAGGACCATTCTTCTAGATTACTGGTTTCAAACTCCACTGTTAATCACTTAAGAGTGATTGGCTTGCTAACAGGATGGCCAGATATTTTATTCCACCAGCCACTTTGGGATAGAAAAAGGTAGCATTAAAGCTTTAATAAAGATTGACAGCCTTAGAGACATTAAGTTGCAATTCTACTCTGTCCTGTGGGATTGCTATGAACTGAACTCGATGCAAGGGCAATGGGTTTCTTTGGTTTTGACATACTAGTGACTCAAAGGTAGCCCTTTGGCATATTCCGTCAATTTGCACTGCTTACCCTGAAAGAAAAAACAATGTGTTTCATTGACTATGCAAAGGCATTTGACTGTGTAGATCATAACAAACTAT
>NW_006399826.1:7189946-7195533 GCF_000299155.1 Elephantulus edwardii
CAAGCGACTCGATGGCACATAACAACAACAACAAACCCTGAAAGATGTCACATCTGTCTAACAGTTTACGTCTATCAGCAGCTCCAAAGAAGAAAAATAACAGGCTCCTGCTGTGTGGTTTACAGCCTCCAAAACCAAAAGAAGTATAGCCATGTGTTGGTTCTCATTCGATGGCAATGGGTTGAATTGAGAGTGACTCAGAATGCCTTACTTTTCCTAAGTTCTTGTTCATCTTGTATTATATACAGAGCACTCTTTCTGTAAATTATCAGTAGCTGCACATTTACCAGCTCAGAACTGCATCTGTGGCTTTACAATAAAGGAGAGAGCAAGGGCCACTCCTTTCCTCTGTTCTTGCCATTTGTCACATACGACCTGGGCCAGGAAGAATCATCAACAAGTGCTTAGAAAGGCCCTGCTAGTTAAAGACTTGCTTCTTAGTGGGGGTATCATGAAACATTTATATTTCCCTTAGAATACTGTCAATTAAATGAAATTGCCAAAAACTCCATGTCACTAAAGGGTCCAGAGTAATGGCTTATGTTAATCTTAAACTTTGAAGTAAATCTATTTGCCTACTCAGCTGTGAAATTCAAGTTCGTTTGATTGAGCAACTTCCTTTTAACGCATATGCCTTCTCGTCTAACTTGGTATTGTGAACACTTCTGAAATGTGCATCTTACCTGCTGGATACATTTTTTGGTATAAAAATGAATGAATATACACATAAAAAAGATTTGATTCTGGCTGGAAGCTTAATAATTTCAGCTGTTTCCACAGCAGAAATCCTCTGAGACTCCTGCTTGCAGCTGCATTGGTAATCTTGCTGTTTCTCCTCGCACAGGCTTGACTTTGCTGCCAAGTACTGCCTGACTTCTAATAGTTCAGAGATCTGATCGTCTGATCACCCAGGGTTGAACTCACACTAGTACAGAACACTAGAAGTTTTAGAGACTTTGTCTTTCAGGTCCAACAATGATGCCAGATTTTCTTCTGATAACATGACTTTTCTACTTTTTCATTTCCTTTTGGAACATCTTTGGAAAATTGAAATCCTTTATCTTGGAGTCAGATAGCTTTGACCCAGTGACCCTTTCAATGTGAATCAGAGCTGGTGTTGAATGCTACCTATCTTATATTTTCCCGGGCTAACTTGAGTGAATAATATTTTGTGATGCTAAACTTCACGACAACTTTGTACTGTTATTCTCGGTTAATAATTTCCTTTGCAGTCTATGGGTGTTGAGAGGCAAGTTTTCCATTTGTTTCCATTGTTTGTATATTGTTCTTGTTTGTTTCCCTTTTACTAGTTAGAGTCAAGATTTGGATTAATTTCATGACTTCTGGTTAGAAATATATTATTTGAATTAAAACTCCTTTTAAAAAGTAGGACTTAATATTTTAAGTTTATATCCCTGTAGTAGTTAATCAAGCACTTATTTTGTCAATTGTTCAGTTTATTTGCATTTATATTATGCTATATAGGCAGGGTTTTGTAAGCATGTAACACAAACACATGCATATTTTCCCCTTATGCTCCCTCCCATCTTTTCATAAGTAGTGCTAAAAGGTACAAATATTAGAGTAGGGATGGAAATGAACAAACATCTAGTTGTCTAACATTAAAAAATTGAACATCTTATTATGTAGAACATTAATTAGAAATCCTAGCCTACAGAATCCAAAAGCCCATAAACAACAGCAACAACAACAAAAAACAAACAACCTCATCCTGACCAAGTGGGATTCGTAACAAGTATGCAAGGATGGTTCAGCATAAAAAATTCAAAATAATACACCGTATTAACAAAGCAAATAATAAGAACCATATGATCTTAGAAGATGATCTAACCTTATGATTGAAGCAGAAAAGGCATTTGACAAATTCAATACACCTTCCTCATACAGACACTCAGCAAAATTGGAAAAGGGAATTTCCTCAAAATAGTGAATAACATATAGGCCAAACCAAGAATCAATATTATTCTCAATAGATCGAGACGAAAGCATTTTCGTTGTGAATAGGGACCAGGCAAGGATGCCCACTGTCTCCATCTCTATTCAGTATTGCGTTGGAAGTAATTACTAGGGAAATATGATAAGAAAGAAATAAAATTCATCCAGATTGGCAAAGAGATGATTAAACTATCTCTATATTCAGATGATATGATAGTGTACACGGAATACTACAAAGATTAAACAAAAAACTATTAGAGCTAATAGAACAATTGAGTAGAATGGCAGGGTTTAAAATCAATATCGAAAAAACCAGGGGGAATTCCCCTAAAGTAGCAAAAGAGAACTCAGAGAAGGAAACCAAGAAAGCAATGCCAGTTACAATTATTGTTTTATGTGCCATTGAGTCTCCTGTGACCCATAGTGACCCTATGCAGAGCAACTCTGAACCCTGCCCTGTCCTGAGCCAGTCTCATTAATTCTGACACAACAAGCCCTATTGCCTCAGTTACTGTATCAATCCATCACATCCAGGGTCTTTCTCTCCTGTGCTGTCCCTCCACCCTTTCAAGCATGATGTTCTTTTCCAAGGACCAGTCTCTCCTGGCCACATGCCCAAACTATGTGAGATGGAGCTTCAAAATCCTAGCCTCTAAGAAAAGGCTTGGTTTCACCCTCTCCAAGGCAGACCTATTTGTTTTCTTGTCAGTCCATAGTATGTTCAAGACTCTTCTCCAGCACCACAATTTGAAGGCATCAGTTCTTCTCTAGTCATCTTTAGTCATTGTTCAGCTTAATAGCCAACCACAAATTAAGATACTTGGGAGTGAATCTAATCAGTGACACAAAGGATCTGTAAAAATATAACTACAGAACATGTCTGTGAAACATAATAAAAGACATAAATAAGTAGAAAAATTTTGCCTTCTTCATATATAAAAAGGCTTAATATTGTGAAAATGACAATCCTAATAAAAGCAATCCTAACACAGATACCAAATTAATTTTTAAAGGAGATTTAAAGGGAAATTGTCAAGTTTATTTGGAGAGGGGAAAATACCCCAAATAAGCAAAACACTTCTGAAAAACAAAAATAAAATGGGAGTCATAGCATTCCCTGGCCTCAAAATCTTCTACACAGCAATAGTAGCAAAAACAACATGGTTCTGGTACAATGATAGGTACATAGACCAATGGAGCAGAATTGAGAACCCTGTAATAGACCTAGCTATCTATGGCAAAATTATATTTGACAAGGAAATAAAACCTATCAAATGGGGAAATTCAACAAATGGTGCAGGAAAAACTAGCCTACCTGCAGAAAGCTGAAATGGGATCTACACCTCACTCCATATAAAAGAATTCAACTCAAGGTTGATCAGAGACCTGGGACTAAATCCCAAAACTATAATATAAATCAGAGGCAAACTGAGATGGCCTAGTCTATGGTATAAATAGACTGCCAAATACAGCATGAAACACACAATCTAGAGAAGATAAAATTGATGGAGCCTTCTAAAGATTAAATCCCTGTGTGTGTCAAAATCTTTTTCCAACAGAGTGAAAGAAGAACCTACTGATTGCGGAAAAACATTTGGCAATACCACCTCAGACTAGGGTCTCATAAGGAAAGTTTACAGAGTACTCCAGGGCCTCCAGAAGAAAAAGACTGATAATCCAATAACAAAGGGGGCAAGAGACATGGAAAGAGTTTCACAAAGGAGAACGTTAGGATGACCAACAGACGACACATGAAGAAATGCTAAAAATCACTGGCAATAAGAGAGGTTCAAATCAAAACCGTGACGAGATATCATCTTACCTCAGTAGATGTGGCAAAGTTTAGCAGGGCAGCGAGTAATACATGTTGAAGAGGATGCAGCAATATAGAAACTCTTATACATCGTTGTTAAGATTGTAAAATGGTACAAATACTCTGGAAGGCACTTTGTGGTTTCTTTAGAAAGCTGAATACAGAAATTCCATATGACCCAGCCATTCAACTGCTTAGAATATACCCTGAGAAAATGAGAACTGAGACATAAATGGAGACTTGTACACCAATGTTCATAACAGAAGTATTCACCATTGCAAGAACATGGAAACAGACCAAATGTCCAAACACAATCGAATAGATTGAGAAATTATCGTACATTCACACGATGGAATACTACACAGCACACAAAAGCAATAATTTTATAAATCACTACCTAACTTGGGAGGGGCCAGAGAGTAAAATGTTAAGTGTACTAACTCAGTCCCATAAGGACAAATACTGTATAAGACCATTTTTGTAGAAATAGAGAACTAATAAAACAGGTATGAGGGTCTCAGGGGTTGGATGGGAAGCAAATGGGTGGGGATGGGTGATGGAGTTATCATGGAGTTAAATGATTTGATGGCTGGACGAGGGGTGGGTTGAGGAGTTGGGGCATGTTCCAGTGTGAGGGACACTGTATATAAACCTTGTAGGTGAACCAGTGTAAAATTAAAAAAAAAATTGCAGAAAATTTTAAAAAAGATCTAAAACCCCCCACAATCAGAAAATGGGCCATTGATGAAGTTTTTCCACCAGAGAAGCATAATCTTTAAGTTAGAAAAGCAACTCCAGAGGTACTAGGCCAGCAGCGCTCCCTTGCCTAAAGATTATTGTTGTTGTATGCCATCAGTGGGAACTGGCCCATATCTGATCCTCCAGTGAGTTTTCAAAGGCAGTTAACTCAAAGGCAGTGTGTAAGGAGACTGCTCATCCTTCTTTTGCAGAGCAACTGGTAGATTCCAACCATGTGTCTTTTGGGATTGCACTGCAGCTTCTTACCACTAGGCCACCATTTTAAAATAGGCTTATCCAGACAAAATTGTTTATTATTAGAGGAGATGATAGATAGATAGATAGATAGATAGATAGATAGATAGATAGATAGATAGATAGAGATATACTGAAGAGCAACGACGTCAGGCTGGAGACTAAGGTGCACCTGATCCAGACTATAGTCTTTGCAGTTACGTGCTATGAATCGTTGGACAGATAGGGAATGATAGGGAATGATAGAAAGAATAGGGATGATAGAAAGAGAATTGGTGCCTTTGAGTTGTGGTGCTGGAGAAGAGTGTTGAATATACCATGGAGAACAAACAGGTTTGCCCTGGAGAAGGTGAAGCCAGAATGCTCCTTGGAGTCAAGGATTCTGAAGCATCATCTGACATACTTTGGGCATGTTGAAAGGAGGGACTGGTCCTTCGAGACTGACATCATATTTGGGAGAGTGGAAGGACGGGCAGGAGAGGGAGACCCTCGATGAGATGGATCAATTCTGTGAATGGAGTGGTGGGAATGAGTGTGTTTGAGACGGCGAGGTTGGCACAGAATAAAATGGCGTTTAGGGCTCTTGTACATAGGGTTGTTATCAGTCACAAGCGACTCAATGGCACATAAAAACAACAACAACAACAACAATGGAGATATATATATATCCATTATATTTTACATATTTATATATATACACACACACCCATTGGAGATATATATATATATCCATTGTTGTTGTTTTGTGTCATTGAGTAGTCTGAGAGTCATTGTGAGCTTATGTACAATAGCTCTGAACTTTGCCCTTATCTTTAGCCAGTCTCA
>NW_006399826.1:7196090-7197569 GCF_000299155.1 Elephantulus edwardii
GAGATCAGTACTTGCCACTTGATGATGTCCACTGGTAATATAAAGGAAAATGAAACATTAGACCACATTCTGAAGCAGGTAGGTTATATTTAATTAATTGCAGTGACTGGTATTACTTCTTCTGAGTCATAGCAATAAAAGACCGTGAGAGTACACACAGATTGTGCAGGACAACTTATGAGCAGGGCGTCCTACAGGTAGGTGATGCTAGAGAGAGAAAGAGCATGCATTAGAACATGGATGGGGTAGAGGGAATCTGTTTAACTTCCAAATACTGTAATAAGAATTGGGTTGAACCATCTTGTACAATATTTGTCTATATCATTTTGCCTTATGTTATTTTGTCCTGGGAATTTTCTTGTAGCTGTTGTTAATGTACTGTTGAGTTAGAACTGATCCAATCTTGAAATAACTCTGATCTTGAGTATCTTGTCCTTTAAACTGTCCATGCTCTAATATACAGATTAAAAAAAATAGATACACACACATTTTGGGGCTATCTTGATGAATTATTGTAATTAGATTCTGTTAAGTATGACATATAGTGATCCTATGACCAACTGCTCTGTAACCTGCCCTATCTGACATCATCGTTATGTTCCCAACTGACCTGAGGACTTTGCTACAGTCACTGTTATCAATTCACCTCATCAAGGTTCTTCCTCTCTTTCACTGACCCTTAATCTTTCCAAACTTGATGGCCTTTTCAAGCAATAACCATTCCTAACAACATGCCCAAAGTATGAAACAAACTTTTCCTTCCTTACGTCTAAGGAACAATCTGGCTACATGTTCTCTGAGCCATATCTGTTCTTTTGATAGTCCATGATATCTAGTGTTGTTATCCAACACCACTACTTAAAGCCATCAGTTCTTACTCTTTTATCCTTATGCAATCCTTATCCTGTCCAATTCTCACAGAAACTGAGTGAAAAGGCCCTGGTCTGAATCATGTGCTTAGTCTTTAAATTATCATCATTGTGCCTCAGTACTTCAGAGAGGGACCTGACAGCCAATTTTCCCGGAGAAGAATGTCTTTTGATTTCCTGACTGCTGATTCCAAGTAAGTTGAAATAATTGATAATTTCAATATTTTCTCTATATATCATGATGTTGCCTGTAGAGCCAGTAGTAAAGATTTTTTTAATGAGTATGTGAGCTTAAATGGGGGGGGGGGAATAAAAACCAAACAAAAAACAAAAACAAAAACACAAAAGCATAATGATCACTGACCTTGTCTAACAGGGTCAATTCTGACTCATGATGTTAAGGTGTGTCAAGATATGGCTACACTGGATTTGCAATGACTGGGTTTTTTGTTTTTTTTCAGAAGCAGGTCCAAGGTCCTTTCATCTGAGGTGTCTCTACCTGGACTTGAACCTTTAAACCTTAAGATAGCAAAATAAAGCTATTTGCATTTTTTCAGTGTCTCATAAAGATTGTTGTTGTTGTTGTTGTTATGTGCTATCGAGTCACTTG
>NW_006399826.1:7198584-7214435 GCF_000299155.1 Elephantulus edwardii
AATCACTGAATCAATCTATCTCATTGAGGGTCTTCCTCTCTTGCACTGTCTCTTCACCCTTCCAAGTATAACATTCCTCTCCAAGGACTGGCCCCTCCTTGCAACATGCCCAAAGTATATCAGACAAACCTTTAGAATCCTTGCCTGCAAGGAGTAGCCTAGTCTCACTCCCTCTGGGACGAACTTGTTTGTTCTCCTAGCATTTCATGGTATATTCAATATTCTTTTCCAGCACCACAGCTCAAAAGCCATCAATTCTTCTATCATCCCTAGTCAACACCCAGCTTTCTGATGTTGTTGTTGTTGTTATTATGTGCCGTCGAGTCTTTTGTGACTCATAGCGACTCTATGCACAACAGCCCTAAACCCTGCTCTATCCTGCGCCAACCGCACTGCCTCTGTCCTTTCTGATGTACAACAAGTAATTGCAAAGGCCATGGTCTGGATCAGGTGTACCTTTGTTTCCAGACAGACATTGTTGCTCTTCAGCACTTTGGAGAGGTCTCTGACAGAATTTCCCAATGTAATTTGTCTTTTAATTTCCTGGCTGCTGGTACCAAGAATGTTGATTGCAGAGCCAAGCAAACTAAAACTGTTAACAATCTCAATCTCTTTATCATCTATCATGATGCTGCCAAACGGCTCAGTAGTGAGAATCTTTGTTTTCTTGATGTTGAGCTTCAATCTATATTGAAGGCTGCAGTACCTGGCCTTCTGCTGAAAGCGCGTCATGTCCTCCTCAGTGTCAGCAAGTAGGATTGTGTCATCTGCATAATACAGATTTTTGACAACAACAAATAGAACAAATATGCTTGCTTTGTATATTCCTTTCTTCAAATATTATATATGTGGCGGTGATAGATCTTTATTTTATGAATTAGTCCTAACTTATTGTATTGTGTCTCCACAACAAAAAGATAAGTCATCAAACATATTCTTTAAGCTGGTTAAATAAATTCTGCTATGTATATACATACACATGGGATGATTTTTCAGGTGTTAAAATGAAAACATGTATTTTTAGTAATAAAGCGATAGTAAATATGTATTACTTTGAAAAATGTAAGGATCCCTGAAGTATGGAGTATTAAGATTTAATTATTTTTAAAAGCATAGGTTCTTCTGAGCCAATAAGTAAATTAAAATTAATAACAGCTCACATAAATATGTTTCCTATTAATGTTCATATTTAGAAGTGCCGCTGATAGCTTGTATTTCTACAATCTTTTTATGAAACCGCTTCCAAAAGATTCAAAGTTTCCAGGCCTAGCCTTTCAGTTTTGTGACTATTCCCCCAGGTCCCACTTTGTAAATGTTCATTTGCTTGTAATGGCAATTTATGTCACAGTGCATTATATGGATGGCCTAATTCAAGGCTAGTCATCCAGTAGAGATGTCTTCACTTCGAGGGAAGTTGGTTAATGGTTGGAACCAGGACGTTTTATTGTACCATATCATTGAACTATATTTGCTACAATGTCTTTTTACTGACTGCACCTAAAAACATTTCATTATGTTCAATCATATACACTCATTTTCATTAGAAAGTTATCATTTTCCTTGTAGATCCACCTGTCCTCCAATGCCAGTGATGGTTTGAATGTCTCACGATGCAGTAAGAGAGGTGTTGCTATGAAAATGAAAGTCCTTATGACTTATTAGCTGTTGAATGGCTTAAATAAATGAAATGTACCTTCTTTTATTGAAAGAGATGGTGCTAGTGGCTGTGCTCTGGCATATGTAGAACTGAAGAGGTCAAGCTAAAGAATTCTACCAGGTCTAATTGACCCCTTTCTAGAGCTTTCTAATTGAAATACTCCTACCCTACCTGGATCTCTTTCTTGTAGGAAAGTTCATTTCTGACATTCATTAAAAGATCCTACTGAGTCCCATTCCCTTAATTTCTATTATTTTTCTTTCAGTTTTGCAAAATCCTTGATTTAATAATCATATTTTATTCTACTTGGTGCTGCAAATTTTAAAAAAATAATCTGCTTAATCAAGATCAAAGATAATGCTGTATTGTTGGGGTGTGGGCAATGTACAAACAGTATAAGTAATTGATTGTAATCATACTGTTGCCATCAAGCCATCGAGGGTAGAAATAAATGCACTGGATAAGATTTTTATAACTATGATATTTCAGAAGTTGAAGGCTTTTCTTCTTAGATTGAACTTGAAAACTAGAAAGCTTTAGACTAGTAATCAGATACTGTTGTTGTTGTGTATCATCCAGTTGGAGCCGACCCATGGCTCCCTCTCCCATGGAGCAGCTGGTAGATCTGAACCGTGTGCCTTTGGGATTGCAGCACAGCTTTTTGCCACTGTGCCTTAAAAGACTTCTTCGTGGAACACTAAACAAAGCAAGTCTTATTCTGTGTTTTTCCTTCCTATAGCTGAGGCATGTGGCCTGGGAGCAATAATGCGACAGAAGGGGGCTTAACCAAAACCAGGTACTAGAGAGAAATAGATTGCTGTGTGTTCATCAGATGCTAATTTGGCAATAAAGCCCTGTGCTCAACGTGTAAGCAGAGCTGCATAATTTAATAAATAATAGCAAAAATGATGATAGACAGGAGAGGAAAATTATAACCAATCATGGGGAAAAAAATGCTACCTGTGTTCAGCAAAATCAAGACAGAGAATCTGGCTTGCCACCCACTAGGGAATTCTGGGAGTGGAACAATTACAGGCTGCTTCTCCAGAGACTGGAGGCTGTGTCCCCCTCCACATTGCTAATGAAGAGTAATTCATTTTACCTTGCCCCCACCTTCAGAAATCAAAGTTCAAGCGTCCGTATCAGACACGTTTGAAAGGCGAGGTCTTCTCTCCCCTCGCAGTAGTTTGTCTCCTCTTCAGGGAGCATTCTCCTGTTCTATTAATTATTGTGCTTCCATGACATTATTATTCATGGACTAGCATCTCAAAATACTTGACTTAGCACTGGGTCTGGAACTAATACTAATAAGTACAAGGCTGAGTGGTGGGGGAAGGGTTTGTTCTGTTCAAAAATGGCATACTTTTATTCAAAAGTCAGCTGTCTTCCATCCCTCGGCAGAATTTAGCCTATTGGCTTGTTAAGGGCAGCACCATAAGACAGTATACCTCCAGGGCATCCTCAGGAAAAGGAGAAGTTCAATTCCAGATTTCCACAGATCATCAGCATAGAAAATGGATCATTTAATTGGAAATATGTATCCATATATAGGTATGTACAAACAGGGCAGGAGGTTTTGGTTCACTTGGTTCATTGGTATAGAATTGGCAGCTACAAACATGGTGCTGTGTTGGTCAAAAGAATTTTGATGATTTACAACTATAACATGAGGAGATAAATGTTTAAATCAGAAATCCTCTATAATATTCTTTAAAGAAGGCTGATTCTTTCAATGTATGCAATATGGAGAACAATTGCAACAATTCAGAGGCATCGAGCAATAACTAAACAAAATCTCAACTTCACATCATTATTGATGCAATTTATATAACTGACATACATGTAAAATTATTGAAATAGAAAATGTGTGTGCATGTGTGTGAGCATGAAACCTGGGGTTAGGATTTTTTTTTAATTAACAAAAGTTCTTCTGGCATTAGTTAATCTGTTTTGTTGAGAATATAAGCAAAATCACTTGTATTTTTTTTTCTGGGCTTTGCTTTGCTACCCTCCCTCCCCCATCAGCATGACTATTTTATTATTATTTGCTGCCACAGGCCACTTGATGACCAGCTCACTATGTTCAAGGTGGAGAAAGCCAGAAAGAGGTTGAACCTACAAGGGTTTTTCTTGTAAATGTTTTCTTTTTTGTCAGTAAGTTAAAATTAGATCCACACATATGTAGTTTTTCTTACCCTTACCAGGAAATGGCTCCAGAGAGCTCTGTGGTGTGAAAAAAAAGTAGACAAACAGGTGTAAGATTTTATATTTATTATTATGGGAAGTAATCAAAACTGAATGGCATTGAGATTGGGTAGGATCCTGATCAAAGAAAGCAGATTGCCACAAGCACAGAGTAATTCCAACAAGATTTCATTGTTTAAATGACTCTTCTTTGTTAATTGGCTTCATTTTCTAATACATTCTTTTCCTGGGGTGGAGGTCAGGGCTGTCTTAGTTCATCATTGTGCTAGCTGGCAGCTAGCATGGTGTTAGCTTTTGTTGTGGGCCATTGAGTTGGAACCAACTCACAGACAACTTTCTAGCAGGTTTTTAAAGGCTCTAAAAACCAGGAGCAGATTGTCCATCTTTCTCCCACAGAGCAATGAGAGGATTCAAGGCACCTCCCTTTCCACAATTTGGTACTGCGATTCCTTACCACTAAGTCACCAGAGTTCCCTAGCAGGCTTGTTGTAGATATTATATGCTGTCAAGTCAGAACCACTCATAGACCCTCCAGCTGGTTTTTGGAGGCAGTAAATATCATAAGAGAAGATTTTCCCACATTTCTTCCTTAAAGCAGCTAATGGATTAAAATGTCATGCCTATGAGATCACAGTGCCTTTCCTTACCATTAGGCTCCAAGGGTTACCTAGTTATAATGCTTTTCAATTAATATGCTAAATAAATGAATTATTGAAATAACACAACTTTTTCGTTAGATCTCTGTAGTTGTATCAGGTAAGAACTCCAGGCATAGGGAAGTAGACACTGAACACAAGAGAAATTGGGCATCAAAAAGTGAGAACCAAAGTGAGTATTTCTTCAGCGCTTGAAGACGAATCAACAATTTTGGGTTGTTGTTGTTTGTTGTGTACCATCGAGTTACAACTGACCCATAGCTGACGCTCCAGTGGGCTTTCAAAGGCAGTTAATCGCATGGGGGGATATTGCCCATCCTTCTCCCTCAGAGCTGTTGGTGGCCTCGAACTATATGCCTTTGGGATTGTAGTGCAGCTTCTTGCCACTAGGCCACCAGAGCTCCCATTTTGAGTAGAAAGTCAGAAATAGTTTGGACAGACCATGAATATAATGCTCTTCCAGTATTCCCCAGAATCCGTTGACTGGTGGTGTTCTTCCCAATTCCCACAGCATGCACTGGCTCCACAGGCCTTAATAATTTTCCCTCCTGGTCTGTCCCCTTGTCATCCCTGCTATTTTTTTCCTGACGGCCCCAGGGTACTGTTTATTCTCCAGACCTGAATACTGGCAGTTCCAGCTGAGAGAGAAGTGTTCTCTAAAACTTTAATTAGTTTTTCATTAATTCCTTTTTTAATAAAGATTTTTTTTTTTGTTCCTTTCACCTAATACTTATAAGCTACATGTCAATCTCCAAAACAATACTTCCATCACTGAAATTGCTTGAGCTGCCTGTGAGTTTATTGAAACTCCTGGTGTTCAGATTTTTCAGTGAATTAATTTTAGAAAAGCTGAATGCTGAGGCTACCTTTGCATTCCATGTCAAGGCTAACATTCAACTTCATGTGTAACTAAACATCTGTGCAATGATGGGCAAAGACACTGAGTGTGAACAATGAAGGAACTAGGACTCAAATTCACTCCTCTCTTCTGAAGAAATAACTTCACTATTGACAATTAAAAAGCAAAGAGATTTACACACACACACACACACACACACACACACACACACACACACATTATTTGGAGCAAACCCTGGGTTTTCTGAGGCTGTCCATTTTACAGGAGGAAGAAGTAGCCCATCTGCCTCCTATGGAACAATTGGTGGATTTGAACTGCATTTGAAATGCGTCAACTCCATTTGGGTTGGTAGTGTAACCCCTTAACACTGAGTTGCCAGAGCTCCATATAAATCCATATCCATATTACTGTTATTGCTAGATGCCTTTGAGTCAAGTTTGGTTTATGGAGACTCTTTGAACAACAGTTCTAAACTCTGCCCTATCCTGTGCCTTGTACATACACACATACAAATACAAACACATACAGGGAGCTCTGGTGGCTTAGTGGTAATGAGTGCACTGCCAACCCAAAGGCAAGTGGTTTGAATTCACTGCTCTGCAGGGGTAGGATGGGCAATTTTCTCATGTGCAATTTACTGCATTTATAAATCTGTTGGATGGTCAGCTTTGGGTTAATTCCGACTTGATGGTGCACACAACATATAACTAACTAACTAACTAGCTAACTAACTATTTATATATATAATTTCTTTACGTCCATCCCCAAATGTGTCCTTAATTCTGACTCTCAACTTAGACTTCACCCAACCTCATGTCATTTTACTACTGTCTTACCTATTTTCTCAGGTTCACTAATGTTTCTTCTCTGAACTGTCCAAACAAATTATTGAAATTAATGCTGTATGCTATAAATTTAAATCTGTCATAATCATTATTGAGGTTAATAATTTGAGTGATACTGTGAATAGGGTAGATATGATTACTTGTGTGTAATAGAGTACAATAAACTGGGATACGAGAAACTATGAGGTTAAGTGGGATCAAGTCAGCAGTGGGGACACAAAATTAAAACCCAGATTTTTCTACGTCTTAAAAGATGTTATTTCTCTTTTTCCCTAAACATATCAAGCCAAGTGTATTTAATGTAGATGTCATTTGTAATTAAATTCTCCAAACTTCCTAAACAAATAAAGATGAAGAAAACAGAAAAAAATAAAGCTAGGACAACAGTCTCAAAAAGTTTGAATTGAAGCTGTATCATTTGACAGTATGAATCACAAAAAACCATGACTAGCATAAAGAATAGGAATCTGTTTTGGAAAACAATGTATTCAAATTTTGTAAATAAACTAGTGTAATATGTAATATATATATATGTGTGTGTGTGTGTGTGTGTGTTTGTGTGTGTATTTTTTTAGCAGCCATCTTAAAAAAAATAATAAAGTATATGCAAATGCTATTCCATTTTATACAAGGAAGTTGATCATCTGGGTAGGGAAGAATAGGAATCACAGAACACTAAACTGTGCTCGTATAAAATCTATACAAAGACCGAGAATCCGTTTCCAACTGGAACAGGATTTAAAATCAGAAGAGCGTGTGTCAAGATTGTATCCTTTTTCTACACCTATTCTGTCTGTATACTGAGTTTATAATTTGAGATGCCTGACTCTATGAAGAAGAATGTGGCATGAAGATCAGAGGAAGACTCAACAACAACTTTTATTATACAGATGACACAGCCTTGCAGCTGAAAATGAGGAGGACCTGCAGCACAGATCAAATACTACAGCTTCCACCCACCTCAGTAAACTTTTGTTTTAATGAGTCTCAAAATTCGGTGACAAAATTTTGGTCAAGTTGTTTCCACATAAAAATTACTGTTTTAAAAACTAATAATTTAAAATTGCCACATGAAAGTTTTGCAATGCATTGCCATCATTAACCAGTCTTTTACTATTAAATGGCAATTGAGACAAACAGTTCTGAGACCCATCTTTGACCACTGATCAAGACTGGGGTGGCAGGTGATATGGATAATGTTCCTTTATTTGTGCTCTCTGAGCAGACTTAGTGACCTGACCTTGCCAGCTCTAGCAGCCTTCTTGTCCACCGCTTTGATGACCCACACACAGCAACTTGTACTCTGTCAACCAACCCGTTGTAAAAAAGCTACAGCTTTTGATATGGATTATATCTCAACATAAAAAAAAAAGAAAGAAAGAAAAAAACAACGACAACAAAACAAACCCAAAAGCAAAACCCAAAAGTCTTTACCACTGGACCAACAGGCAACCTTATAATAGATAAAAAAAGCCTGAACTTATCAATGATTTTATCTCATTTGTATCCGCAATCAACACCTTTGGTACCAGCAGTCAGGAAATCAGGAGACTGACTGATATGGGAAAGTCTGCTGTCAGACAACTCTCTATATTACTGAAGAGCAATGATGTCTGTTTGAAGACTAAGGTAACCTGATCCGGGCCATGGTCTTTTCAATTATTTGCTATGCATCTGAGAACTACAAAATGAATGAAGACAGAAGAAAAATTGATGCCTTTCAGCTGTGGTTGGTATAGGAGACAAGTATTGAACATCGTGTGGACTGCCGAAAGAAAATGAGAAGGTAAGTCTTGGAAAAGGACCAGGCAGAGTGCTCCTTGGAGGCGAGGAAGGTGAAGCGGCATCTCTCATATTTTGGGCACGTTGCTCAGTGAGATTATTCCTTAAAAAGACATATCATGCCTAAAAGGTGGAGTGTCAGTGAAGAGAAGAGGATTCCAACGAGACGGATTGACTCAGTGGCTTCAGTAAGGAGCTCAGGTGAATCAGAGGTGGCGAGGAAGGCACAGGCTAGGCCAGGACGCTGGTCTGTTGTGGCTATGGGTCCTACTCAACTCAATGGCATCTAACAACAACAAAAACATAGCCTGTAGAGGGAGCTCTGGTAGCCGAGTGGTATTGAGTTACACCATCAATCCAAAGATATGTAGTTCCACAAACTGCTCCACAGGAGAAAGAAAAGCAATCTTTTACCCTGTGACTTACCACCTCAGAAAACTCTCTGGTTTTTTTAGTTATGAAATGGTTCAGCTCAGTACATAACAACAACAGTCTGTAGTGGTTGGATTTTGTATTGTTGTTGTTAAGTGTCATCAAGTCCTAGACCACTAATAGTGACCCTAGAATGAAAGACCTGGACACTTGTATAATTTTCATCATTTCTCCAAGTTCATAGGGTTTCCAGAGGCAAGCTATTTTGGAAGTGGATGCCACTCCTGCTTCCAAGCTTGTTTTAATTGAGGAGCTCCACCAAACACTGTCCACCATGGGTAACCATTATCTCATTTGACACATCAGTGTCACAGAGTTCAGCTTCAAAGCAACCACGAGTTACCTCTGCACAGCAAATGCACAGACCAGTGCTATAAAGTTAGCAAAGTTATACTGTACCTATATTTTTAGAGAAGGCAAATATACATTGCATTGACAGATTAGTAGTATATGAATAAAGATATCCAAAAGCTGACTGTGTATGGGGAAGGTTACTTATATAACATAATTCACATACCATGCAATCCACACACTCAAGTGCACAATTCAACGGTTTATACTCACAGAACTGTGCTACCATAATCACATTGATTTAGAATTTTGTTCAAAAAACTGATATTCACTACCATCAGACTCTCCAGTGAGTTTTTAGAGGGTATAAATTGCAGACTGTCCATATTCCTCCAGATTAGATTGTTTTAAGCACGTAAAAAAGGAAAAAAGAGAAAAAAAACCCACAAAAATTGATTCAAGAAAACATCTCGAAATCTCTTCGATTCTAAAGACAGACATCTCTTGCTTGTCAGTGTGTTGTGTTATGGTGGTTTGCATGTTGCTTTTATACTATGCCATTGGTGATGACTGCAGGGTCTTTCCTGATGAAGAAGCTTTAGCTTTGCAGGAGCTTCCAAACTAAGACTAAGAGCAACATCTGGCCATTTATTTCTGAAATAATGGACATTGAAATCCCTATGAATAGCAGTAGGGCACAAGATGTAGTGCCAGAAGATGAGATTCTAAGGTTTCAGAAAGGACTCAAAATATGGCTAGAAAAGAGCTGTCTCCTCTCTACAGAGACTTGGGTTTTCAATGACTTCATATGCATGTGAGAATTGGAACAATGAATAAGGACACTTAGAAAGTATGGAATGAAGCCTTTGAATTGTGATGCTGGTCAAGAATACTGAATATACTGTGGACTGAATAAAAATCAATCCTTCAGTCATGAAATAAATGTAGCCAGAATATTCTTTAAAAATGAATGATGGGCAAAGTCCAATGGTGATTAATTTTATAAAACCTAATGCATGGGAACGATTGTATGAAACACAACGTGGATAAAGGGTAGTGTCAAACACAATATATATGAACTTTGTAAGCAAGCCCAAATTTAAAGAAAAATTAATACAGTGAGATTTTTGTCTTACGTACATTACCCAAGTTATCAGGAAGTGTCAGTCTCTAGAGAAAGGCATCATGCTTAGCAAAATAGCCAACTACTGCCATTGAATCGTTTCTAGTTCTTAGTAACCCTCCATACGTTTTCCAAGACCATATATTTTTAGAGGAGGAGAGGGCCCATCTTTCTCCCTCAGAGCATCTAGTAGATTCAGAGATCTGGTAGACACTGCTTAATTTTCAGTAAGTTGCAAATACACTACTCATTGTACCAACAGGAAGACGTTCAGTGGAATATATAGACATAGTGGCTGCATAAATTGGTTCAGTGCAGTAGAGCTTATGAAGATTATCATTAGAATAAACATGAGTCAGAGTTGACTCTAAAGTACCTAACAACAACAGATTCTAAAGAGCCACTTATAAAATATTTATTTAAAAATCTGTTTCTTTAAAATGAGGTCTTCAGATCTCTTATGGTGATATTATTGTTTTCTTTGGTGTTTATTGAAGACTACCAATAATAAACATATTATCACCATAATAGGTACTTTAAGGATTATTTCATTAAAGTTAGCATAAAAAACGTGATTGAAAGCCTTTGTTGTTGTTACATGCTGCTGAGTCAAGTATTGATTCTGTATGATCCTATGAAACACAGTTCTTAACCCTGTCCTCTCCTGCAACATTCTCACCATTTCTGACCTCTTTAAACACACATTACTGCTGTCAATGTGACAATGCATCTCATTGAAGGTCTTCTTTTTCACTGACCTTCCACTTTCCTTGTATGAAGTCCCTTTCCAAAGAGTACTCACTTCTAGTAACATGCCAAAGTATGTGAGACAATGCTTCACCATCCTTGCCTCTGAGGAACACTTTGGCTCCACCTTCTCGGAGACATATCTGTCTTTTTGGCAGTCCTTGGGATATTCAGTACTTTTTCCAACACTACAGCTCAAAGATGTTGACTTTCCTTCTGTCGTCTTTGTACATTGTAAACCTCTCAGTTGCATAGCAAGTATTTAAAAATATAATAGCTTGGATTAGGTACACCTTAGTCCTCAAATTGACATTATTGCTTCTCAGTACCTTGAAGCAGTCCCTGACTGCATGCTTCCCCAATGCAATGCATCTTTTTATTCTTTGAGTACTGTTGCCAAGTATGTAGATTGTGGTTCTCATCTAGATGAAATCATTGACAATTTCAATTTTGTTTATAGTGATGTTATCTATTGGACCAGTGGTGAGGATTTTGTTTTCTTGATATTAAGATGTAATTCATATTGAAGACTATAGTGTTTTTTTTTATTTTTGCAGCAAGATTTCCAAGTCCTAATGACTTTCATCAAGCAAGGCTATGTCATATGCATAATGCAGGTTATTGATGAGTCTTTCTCCTCTTCTGATGTCACATTTTTCTTCATAGAATCCAGCATCTCAAAATATTTATTCAGCACACAGATTGAGGAAATGTGAAGAAAAGATGTGAAAACCTTTATAAGAATACAAATATATAAAATTCTGAGGAAGTGAAACTTTATGATTTTTAATAATTAGTTTGGAAGATAACAGGGTTTTTTCCCATTTCCACTCCTACCCCCACTCCCAGCCCAATTCACTATAATTTGTAAAGAGAACACAAGATTCCCAGATGGTGGTCAAGTAGATACGCTGCCACCATAAAGGTGAGCAGTTCGACTCCACCAGCTGCTCTGTGAGACAAAGGTGGGCAAGCTTCTCCTGCGTGATTTACAGTCTCTGAAAACCCGGTGGTGACTCATCTATAAGGTGGTTCTGACTCCATGACAACAAACGACAAAGTTTGTAAATAACAACTTTAAGGGAAGAAAGGAAAGCATTACTTTTTCTGTTTAGATTTTTTTTGGGGGGATACAAGGAGTGGGGAGGGAGTAGGGGTGGGGGATGCTTAGCAATGCTTTAATCCAAATAGGGGAGAGGTAAACATAGGAAAAGTTGAAACATATATTTCAGAGTTTTTTGCTTATTAATTACATGAAATACTCTAAATTGATTTCCTAATGCTAACCTTCTCTGACATTTCTAGAGCAGACACAATTTTGATATCAGAAATAATTTTCTTTACATGTTGCTGAACTTTCGGTGTTAATGTTTTGTTAATGATTTTTGCACCAAGGTTTAAGATTAAATTTGACTTTTAATATCTTGCCTCTATTTGTCTTTATCAAGTTTGCTTATTAAGATAATGGTTGTTGCTGTTGTTTGATACCCTCAAGTCAGCTCCAATCACAGGAACTGGGAACAATATCCTGCACTAGCCTGACAAAATCTGCTTTGGTAGCATAAGAAGATGAGTAGAGCAATTTATCTTTTATTTACATTAATTTGTTTGGTGAGCACGAGTGGCATAATCCTTAGTGTATTTTGCTGCTAATGCCAAGGCTCTCTCTCTCTCTAGTAGTTCAAATTCACCAGCAACTCCTCAGGACAAAGATGGGTAATTTCCTCCTCTGAGATTTACAGCCTGAAAACCCCTCCCGAGGGTCAACTAAGAATAGGTTTCAACTCTATGACGATGATGTTATTGTTGTGTACCGACACAACCACCATGAGAACCAGTCCATACCTGAGGCTCCGGGGGGGTTTCAGAGGCTGTCAATTCAATTACATGGACAGAGATTACTCATTTTTCACGGAGCGGTTTGGGAATTTTAACCACATATTTTTGGATTGTCAGCGCAATTCCTTTCCACTAATCCAACAAAACTTCCTATGGCAATGAGGGTTTCTTATTTTGTTTTGTTAAAATTAAAGCTAATTATTTAGATAATATTTTGAACTGTATGTTAAAGTCTCTAAGCTTGAAATTGCCTTTGTGTAAAGATGCTTAACTCTTAATTTGTAACTCCTGATCACTTGATTTCTTTCTTTTTGGTTTTATATATGTGAACTAGATTATATACACACATGTGATATCTATATGTGTTGTCTGTTTGTATATTGTTGTTGTCACTGTGTGCCGTCAAGTCTGAACCGACCTTTCAGAACTGACCCTCCAGGGTCTTCAGAGGCAGTAATCACAGGAAGAGATAGACCATCCTTCTGCTATGGATCAACTAGCGTATTGGAAGCACTTGCTTCAGGATTGCAGTACAGATTCTTACCACTAGGCCACCAGAGCTCCAAATCTGTATAAATACATATGCATATATGAACATTTACAAACGAAATTTATTTTTCATTCAACTGCGCATACACATTTTTAAAAATAAGATTAATTATAATACAATGTAATTGCACTTTTGCCACTTCCTTCTGCTGGTTTTTTTCTTTACTGGATTAGAATCCCAAGATTGTCTATTGATAAAACAGTTTTGGGAAGAAAAAAACGTATTCATTTTCATATACATTTTTAATTTGTATTTGTATGATTTTGTATATACTATTTTTCATTATTTTAATGATAATACAATTTAATTATGTGCTTTCATCCCTAAAATGAGTGAATCCCCTTCTATTTTGATTATATAAACATCTTTAGGTGAGCTTTATAAATTTTACTGTTCATTAAAAATCTTCCAACGTTTTGTTTTTTCTGATTTTCTCTAGTACATCCTTAATTTAGCTCTGGTGTCCTAGTGGCAAAAAGCTGTGCAGAAATCCCAAAGGTCCATAGTTCGAGGACACCAGCTGCTCCACAGGAGAAGGATGGGCAATAACCTCCCATGGAATCAACTGCCTCTGTAAACCTCCAGAGGGTCAACTCTAGGTCAGTTTTGACTCTGTGGTGCATTACAACAACAACGACAATAGAATAGATTGTATTCATTACTTTCTTTAATTCCTTTTTCTTTAGATTTAGTGTGCTTTATTTTGTGTGTCTGAGAACTTGCAATGAAAGTACAATTCATTGATTTAAAATTAATTCTTTTTTAATATAAATTCATATGCCGTTGTTGATTGTCTTTGACTTGAGCACGACTCATAGAGACCCTATGAACAAAAGGCCTGAAGCTTCTCTACAACTATCAATAGTTATCAAAGTTCCTAGTGTTTCTGGAAGCATATTATTTAGTAAGTGTATGTTACTTCTGCTTTATATGTATATATATTGTATGTATTATATATATATATATAATTTCTTACAAGAACCACTTTACCACTTTAACTTATCTTTTTAATGCTTTTATTATAAAATAAATTCTATTAAAATAAGATTAAATATATAGTATGATTTTGCTCTAATTTGTGTTTAATTTGAGCATGTAATTCCTAAAGTACACCTAATTCAGACTATGGTTTGTTCAATCACTTGTTATACCTCTGAGAAGTGGACAATGGATAAGGTTGACAGAAGAAGAATTGATGCCTTTGAGCTGTGGTGTTGGAGAAGAGTATTGAATATCCCATGGAAAACCAAAAGAACAGACAGATATGTCTTGGAGAAGGTAAAGCCAGAGTGTTTCTTGAAGGCAAAGATAATAATGCTTCATCTCACATATTGTGAGTGTATTATAGCTAGGAGAGGCTATTCCTTGAAGGACATCATGCTTGGAATGGTACAAGATAGGAAGATCTCAACCGGGTGGCTTGTCATAGAAACTATAGCAATGGGCTTAAGTGTGGCATAGATTTTAAGAATAGCACAGGATAGAACAGGGTTAATATATGTTGTTCATAGGATCACTATAATTCATCCTTGACTTGACAGTACTTGACAACAATAACAATGGTTCCTTAGCAAACTAGCATTTAATTTCTTTTTTCCATAGTTTTCTTCCTGTACTAAGTAAGTTTCACTAGTCTGGGGTCTGGGAGTGGATTTTCCTCTTTCTGAATGCTTTATGTCTTTATTTTGTTTGCTAACATAGAAGATTGCATTCTTGAGATTTGCATTGTCCTTTTCTAATGCGTGCATTCAGAGCAGTACAATTTCTTCTCAAAATTACTTTGGCTGCATTTCACAATTTTAACAAATTACATATTTATTTTTACATAGTTATGTAATGTTATACATAATTTTTATGGTCCACACAGCCAAACGTTCTTTCATAGTAATTAAAACACAAGTCGACATCTTCCTTGTTTCTCTGCTTTTAGCCATTATCCATCTGATTAATTAATTATATTCATCTAATGAGATTAGGGCTGATAAGAAACCTCATGATAAATGGAGAAAAGATTGAAATTGTTCACAGTTTCATCTTGCTAGGATCCACAGTCTAAACCTTTGACATGGTAATGGAGAGATCAAAAGGTGTGTAACAATGGAAAGTCTCCTGTCAGGGACCTCTCCACAGTACTGAGGAAGAGTGATATCAGTTTAAAGACTAAGGTTCACCAGATTCTTACCATGGCCTTTTCTATCACAAGCTATACATCTGAGAACCAGACAATGAATAAGGATGACAGAAGAAGAATTTATGGTTTTGAGTTATGGTGTTGGAGAAAAGTAATGAATATTTCACAGACTGCCAAGAGAACAAAGAGATGAGTCTTGAAAGTGAAACCAGTTATCCTTAGTACCTCGAATATTTCTGGTTAGAAAGGACGATTCCTTAGAAAGGAACACCATAACTGCAAAAGAGAAGACCCTCGAATAAATGAATTAAAACAGTGACTGAAGCAATAGGCTTAAGTATGTCAGAGATGAGGATGATGGCACAGGAGAGGACAGTTTTTAGATCTGCTGTTCATAGGAGTGTTATGAATTGTTTTGACTCAAAAGCACATGAAAACTACATGCTTGTACTTTATATTTTAATTTCTTGGTACAGTTTCCTAGTTTCTCTACATAGTAGACTGAGTAAGGTAATGAACTCTGCACATAAACTGTGTTCAAGAAAGGAGCTGATATTTCATTTTTGTGTGTTGTTTTGTGCCGTCGAGTCGCTTGCGACTCATAGTAACGCTATGTACAACAGCCCTAAACCCGGCTCTATCCTGTGCCAATCGCACCGCCTCTGACACACCCATCCTGATTACATCAGTCACGGAATCAATCCACCTCATAGAGGGTCTTCCCCTCCTGTGCT
>NW_006399826.1:7214749-7220528 GCF_000299155.1 Elephantulus edwardii
TGGATACTGATGCCAAGAGTCTTGACCATGGAACCAAGCAAACTAAAGTTGTTAACAATCTCAATCTCTTCACCATGCATCCTGATGCTTCCAATTGGTCCAGTGGTGAGAATCTTTGTCTTCTTGACATTAAGCTTCAATCCATACTGAAGGCTGCAGGCCTTGACACTTTGCAGCAAGCATTTCAGGTCCTCCTCGATTTTAGCAAGCAGGGTTGTGTCATCTGCATGACGCAGATTGTTTATAGATCTCCCACCAATCCTGACACCACACTTCTCCTCATAGAGCCTACCTCTCAGATAATCTATTCTGCATACAGGTTGAAAAGGTATAGAGATAAGACTCCATAGAATTTTTGTGTGAGCTTGAGTAAATTCCTTAATTTTGCTGCAACTTAGTTCCTCTAAATCCAACCCATTGCTATTGAGTTGATTCCAACTCATGGCAAATGTCCATTAGGTTTCCAAAGCTGTAAATCATTATGGGAGAAGAGTGACTCATGAGGAATTGATTGCATTAGATCTGGTAAAATTTGAAAGCTGACAATGCATTGCATGGTTCAAAATCAGGAAGGGAATGCATCAGGGATGCATTCTGTCTTCATACAGTTTCAATTTATATGAAGAACAGATCATTTGGGGTGCTGGGCTTTATAAGAAGGAATGTGGCATCAGAATTGGAGGAACACTCATCAACAACCTTTGTTATGCAGTTGACACAACCTTGCTTGCTGAAACTGAGACAGATCTGAAATGCTTGCTGCAGAAGGCTAGGGACTGTAGTCTTCAGTATGGATTGAAGCTCCACCTCACTAAGACAAAGATTCTCATCACTGGATCAACTGACAGCACCATGGTGGATGGGTAGGAGCTTGAGGTTGTTAACAGTTACAGCTTGCTCAGCTCCACAACACTCTTGGTACCAACAATCAGGAGATCAAAAGATGAATTGTATTATGTAAATCTGCTGTCAGGGACCTTTGCAGAGTACTGAGAAGCAATGAAGTCGATCTAGAAACTAAGGTGCACCTGATATAGGCCATGCTATTTGCAATTAATTGCTGTGCATCAGAAAACTGGGTAGTGATTAAGAATGACAGAAGAAGAACTGGTGCCTTTGAGCTGTGGTGTGGTGCTGGCGAGAAGAGTCTTAAGCATACCGTGAACCACCAGGTAAACAAATAGGTCTGTCTTAGACAAAGTGAAAACAATTTTCTCTTTGGAGGCTAAGATTTTGAAGCTCCATCTTCCGAACTTCGGGCATGCGGCCAGGACAGACCAATCCTTGGAGAAGAACATCATGCTTGGAAGAGGAAGACCCCGGATGAGATGAATTGATACAGTGACTAGGGCAAAGGGGATAGGTGTTTTGCAGTCAGTCAGATTTGCTCAGGACAGGGCAGGCTTCCGAGCTATTTTATGCAGGGTCACTATGAGTCGTAGGCATCTCGTTGGCACATAACAACAATAATACCTGATACTCAATGACAAAATAAATTCATGAAACTTTCACTTGTGCAATCCAGTAGATTCCGATTCATAGTGACCCTCTCAATCCACTTTCCAAGGCTATAAATCCATTAGCAGTCCCAGATATGTACTCACTCCACCACTAAGGTTCTTTGTAAGTGCCATTTATTGTTGTTGTTGTTATGCATTGTTGACTCAGAATTGACCTGTGGGTTTTAGAATAAGTAAATTGCAAAGGAGACTGACCATCATTTTTTCCCGCTAGAAGCAGCTAGTAAACTTTAGCTCTTTTCCTTTGGATTGGCAGCACAACTGCTTACCACTAAGATACCAGAGCTCGCCTAGTTAAATTTCCTATGTTAATTAATGCCAGATTTGATGCTGCTGCAATGTTTTCATTTCTCCTTTCAGAAAAGGAAGGAAAAACAAAGATCATCAAGTACCTTGCATTTTTGTTGATTTAAATATAAGTGTATTGAGAAAATTAGCATTCTTGAAAATTATAGAACTGCTAGAAAGTTATTTACCCAAAGAACTCCCTAAAAACTTTCCCAAAGAACAAATTCCATTTCAAGGTTTTTCCAGATATAGAGCATGAAAGAGTTGTATGTATTACAACATAGTCTTATTTTGGCCACAAGACTGCCTCGGCAGTTCCTTTCTATTCTTTGTTGTCCCTACTACAGTTTATTTTAATCTGATCTTGTGAGCATGTTGAGGTCAACACGTCCAGAAGAGCAAGGTTGGGTGTAAGAGCTGCATTTGCAGTGATATAAACAAACAACTAACAAAAAGTCTTTTCAATTCAGCAGCTCCCTGAAGTGTATGATTCATATATGAGTCATTCTCATAAAAGGGGATGAAATTCTCATTTACAAAGTCAGAAATGAAAATAAAGTTGTTTTTAATTTGGGAGACAGAAGACTGGGATGAAATATCTAGCTCAAGAGAATCCTTCTGAAAATGGATTTCCAGCAGAAAAGAGTTTTAGCCCTGTAAGCATAGAGATGCAAATTTTGCCTTCCATAAGCTAATCAAGATTTTTTTTCTTTTTGGCAAGAAAACAAAGGAAAACCAGTTTAATCCTGAGCAAACCTGCCTTTTTCTTTAGTTATTGAGTCTCAAAGGAAAAGCAGATTTCAGTGTTTAACTCTCTAATATATGCAATAAAAGATTTCAGCGATACTGTCAAGCTGACTACTTAGCCATTCAACTCCTTTCATATTATACACATTGCTATGCACTGTCGCTTGAGATTACTTTGTGCAAGAAAGCTTTGTTAGGACAGGGTAATTTGATGAATGTCAAAGCCAAATGTATATATAGAGATATAGATATAAGGGCTGGGGCCAATCTAATTTCTATTTGACTCCCACACAAATCGCATTTGCAACACATTTCAATGAATCACAGTTATATGCCAGCCCAGCAGACATGATACATTCTGGACATGGTTAGAAAGATAGATTTGGAAAGTTGCAAACATGGTCCTGTGAAGGGCATTGTTTGGAAAATACCAATGAATACAATACTGTATTGTATATGCTATGTATTTTAGTTCAATATGGCACTGTATCTAGTGTCACTATGTAAACATTACTGAGTTCTTTAGATGCCCTGTAGAAAAGTGCCACATTTCATAACATCTTTCCCATATTTCTTGGAGATTGATGACTGTACTTTGTAGAGCTTTGCTGTGTGGAGTTATTATTTATTTATTTATTATCATATTGGGGAGCAATCTTTAAGAATTTTCTTTCTCAGCTATGCTATGTCAGAAGTCCTCTTTAAATGCTCACATTCCACATCCCAAATGTTTCTTACATGTGATGGAGATGGGACTCACAAATGGTAAGACTCTGTTGAAGTTCGAGGTCTGTGTCATTCATCTAGGTTTCCTTCTTGTTAAGCAGATGAAGCCCCATCTCTACTATTGGGACCTGCTCTTCTGGAACAGTTCAGGGTAGATGAAGCAGAGCCATTATGATACTAAAGAAGGGTATAAAGAATTCTCAATTCATTTCTTCTTACCAGTCCTTACTTATTTATGTGTGTACTCCTGAATCTAAGATAGTGAAAGAAGTGAAGGGAAGAATAAGAATAAGAACAATAGCAACTGGATACTTTGTAATTAAAATAAGACCCCAATAAGTTGACTGTATAATTGAATTTGTACAGAAAATATAGTCCAGATTTTTGATTCAAATCCACCAATTGTTCTGTGGGAGAAGGATGTGTATTATCCTCCCATGCTATTCACTACCTTTGAAAACCCACTGGAGGGTCAGCTATGGGTCTGTTCAAACTCAACAGTACACAATGACAAGTGAATAAATCAGTGAAAGTAAGCTGTATGTAACAATAATCACAGAATAGCCAGAAGTGTTATAAATAGAATATATTTGAATCCCCTAGAGGTTGATCAGCTTTCTAGTAAATAAAACACATATCTAAGTAAGTATTTTTCTTGACATTGAGATACTATCCACGTTGAAGGCTATGTTCTTTGATGTTATATTTCAAATCCTTAATGATCTCCTTGCTTTCAGCAAGCAAAGTTGTATCATCTGCACATCAGAGGCTATTGATGAATCTTCTTCAGATCCTGATGCCACATTCTTCTTCATAGAATCCAGTTTTTCTAATAATTTGCTCAGCATACAATAAAAGTATACCTAACACTCATTGAATTCAGTGTTCTTGCTTTCCACAAAGCAATAATTCAAAAGGACAGTGGTAGAATTCAGGATTAGGTTACTTAAGATATTGAGTACACTGTAGCTTCCACATCACATCCTTGAGTTTACACTCTTTTCAGCTTCTTTCTACTTGATGAGTTAATATCTTTCTTAATCTAATGATTTCCAAATATTTTGAATGAAAGTTGTTTCTTAGCTCTCTTAAAGCATATAGAATTGGTTTTGAAACAAAGTACATATTGATATAGACATAGACTACAATTTTAAGAGAATACTACGGTTAGAATGAGTTCTGATGGTGTAGTTCAGAGATAGTTGTGCTGGTAACTCAAAGATAGCAGCAAGTGTCTAGCTATTTGTATACACTAGCTGCTTTATAAAAGAAAGCTAGGTAATTTCTTCCCATTGAGATTTGCACATCAGAATCTTATGGAGGGTCATTATAAGTTGGAATTTACTCAATGACAGTGAAGTTGATGTTTTGAGTTTCTTTGGAAAGAATTAAAGAGATCCATGACTGTGACATGAGATTGAACGTATTAGAGATTGTGAGGATGACACAGGGTACAGCAGGCTTCCAATTTATTGTTCATAGGATCATAGTCAACTAGAGGGTATCTAACAATAACAATAACCAAAATGACATACAAATACAGCAAAAAGATGTAAAAGCCTCCTATATTGCAGATATGGCTAAAATTTACACTAGTTCAAGGGAGGATTTTTAGACTAGCCATAAGTATGAATATTAATAACCCAGATAGGTCCTACATATGGTGAGGTTTTTTACCTTCCTGTAAACCTATTTATTAGGTTTCTTTATTGCTAATGGAACTGAACACACTTCATAACAGTGTCTTAAAATATTCTTAGCTGTTATATTTTTGTCATATTTTAACCCTTTGTAGTCAAACAGGGCCTGATGAGTTTTGAATGAATCTAAGAATTTCTCAATCAACCCTTCATTTTATAAATGAGTAAACAGAAACCTAAAAAGTCTTTTTGAACACCTAATATTGTTGTTGCCATGAGCCTTCAAGTTGCCTGCAACTCATAACAACCCTTTGAACAATGGATCTTAACCCAGTCCTATCCTACTCTATTCTAACATTTCTGATAAGCTTGAGCACATTTCTACAGTCACTGTGCCAATCCGTCCCATTAAGGACCTTTCTATCTAAGGTTGGCCCTTTATTTTCTCAAATATGATGTCCTTCTCAAAGGCCTATGCTTTCCTCACATGTTCAAAGCATATATGATGATGTTTTACCATCCTTGCCTCCAAGAAAGACTCTGAGTTCATGTTCTTCAAGACAGACCTTTTTGTTCTCTTGGAAGTCCAGGAGATATTCAGTACTTTTCTCCAAGACCATAACTCAAAGACATCGATTCTTCTGTTATTCTAAGTCATTGTCTAACTTTCAGATGCTAAGCACTCATTTGAGATGATCATGGTTTGAATTAGGTACACCTTTGACTTTAAGCTGATGTCACTGATCTTTACTACTCTGGAGAGGTCCCTGAGAGCAGATTTATCCAATGTCTTTTAATTTCTTGACTAAAGCAAAATGCAATAATTTTCAACTTCCATCAGAGAGGTAAATATATATA
>NW_006399826.1:7220628-7246111 GCF_000299155.1 Elephantulus edwardii
AGAGAGAGAGAGAGAGAGAGAGAGAATAGATTATAGATGTTTAACTTAAAGCAATGGCTCATTTCTATTTCGTCAATGGCAAATCATAACAGACTTATAGGTGATTTTCTAGGGAGTTTTTGGATGGCTCTAAATTCCATGGGAAGAGATTGCCCATCTTTCTCCCAAAGGGACATTGGTGGATTGAAACCACTGGCAAGACACCATTTTGGGGTTTACAGCCTAACTCCCTGAGGCAAGGAATTTTAACATGCTGCAGTCAGACCCCAGGAAAGATACTTTCTCCTGACCCCTGTTGCTTTGAAGATTGTGGTAGTTATTGAGGCTGATGAATCCAAGGACAGCTGGTATATGTCCAAAACATCCAAAGTGGCCAGCCTGATCCAAGATCCAAGATCCAAATTGAACAAAGGGAAGAGAACTTTTGAAGACAAAACCACATGCATTCAATGTAGACCAACCCCAGTGAAAGTTTCTTTCATCTGTTTCACTTCTAATAACAGATCTCATCATGCAAGTAACTCTATGATAGTAAGTTTTCATGAAGAAAAGTCATTATATCTGATCTTATCAAGAGATTGTGTAACTTCCAAACCAGGGAAAAATAGACAACAATAAAAAGGGCCATAAGGGAGATACGATGGCCTAGTGGCAAGGAACTGTTCTGCAATCCCAAAGGCATGGGGTTTATATCCACCAACTCTCTGTGAGAGGATCGACCATCTCCTCCCATGTGTTTTATTATCTCAGAAAACCTGATGGAAGTTAAGCAATGGGTCGCTTCCAACTTAAGGACATACAACAACAACAAAATCACTATGCTAGGGAAAAGATTGAAAGTGTTAACAAACTTCATCTTACTTGATTCACAGTCAGTACACTTGGTCAGCAGTCAGAAGATCAGGAACTTCACTGCACTAGGAAAATCTGTACTTAAATATGTCTCCAAATTATTGAGGAACAATGATATCAACTTGAGAACTAAAGTGTGCCTGACTCAGGCCAGGGTCATTTCAATCACTTGTGTTGCATCTGAGAGATGGACAGTGATTATGATGACAGAAAAACATGCTTTGGAACTGTGGTGTTGGAGAATAATACTGAGTACTCTATGGACTGCCAAAAGAATAGGCTGCTATTTCTTAGAAAAGGTGCAGCTGAAATGTTCCATGGAAGAAAAGATGATAAAGCTTCGTCTCACAAAATCTGAGCATGTTACTAGAAGAGGCTATTATGTGGAAAGAGATATTGCTCTTGCAAAGGTGGAGGGACAGTGAAGGAGAGGAAGACCATCAATCAGGTGGATTGACACAGTGACTGTAGCAATTGACTCAAGTGTGGCAGAGAGTGTGATGATGACATAGAATAGGACAGCGTTCAGATCTATTGTTCATAGGCTCACTATGAGTTGTACTTGACCCGGCAGCATCTTACAACAACAACAATCCCCATCCAGTTTCTCTTCTCTTTGACAGCAAGCAATGCAGCTGACTGTTGTTCTTTGCCTGATAATGTGACCTACGTCTTCAATCCTGAAGGGTTTGGCCCATTAATAGTCATGTCAGAATTGGGTTGCTATAGTTTGCCATTGACTTTAATCACAGGGGATCTAGTGTTAAGAAAAAACCCAAGGAATCTCCTGTATCACAGACATGCTTTTCTTTACCTCCATTATGGAATGCTAGTGCAATTTCCCTTGATAATCCAAATCAATCATGCCAGAAAACACCATAACACACTTCTTTGTTGATCCAGGGACATAATCAGGTCAAAGTAGCCAGATGACAGTCTTAACTTCTAGCTCAGTGAATTCAGTATTGTGTCTCTAGGTGGGAGTATTCCTTCATTTGCTACTAAAACTATCAGACTCAGAAGGAATAGAGCAGCAAGGACAGGAGCAAACATGTTACGAATAGTTCACTAGGGGTAATAATGAGTGATTCCAGTTCTATTTCCATTCTTCAATTCTCAAACCTGTGAAATCTAGAAATTTGAGAAACAGCTCCATGTACAGCACTCATTAATAGCGTCTATACAGTCTTCTGGAGACTATTGCATCAGCCTTGCAAAACAAAAATCACATAGCTGATGCTATAATTGTGTCTTGATGTTGTTTGTTGTGTAATATTGAGTCAGAACTGACCCACAGCTGACCCTGCAGCAGGTTTTCAGAGGAAGTTAATCCCACAGGAAGTGATTATACATTTTTCTCTGACAAAGCAGGCTGGTAGATTTGAATTTGAACAGCGTGCATTTGGGATTGCAATCGAGGTTCTTATGACCAGGCCACCAGAAGATGATCATTTCATCATTCTATCAAGCTAACAGTGTCAGGACAATGGGGGACATGCAAAACCCAGTAAAATTCATGAAACTCATCCTGTTTCTACCACTTCATTTGCTGTAAAGTGAGTCCAAGACAGTGCTGAGGAGGCTACAGTGGTGGTAGATAAGGCATTTTGAAACCCTTGGATGGTAGTCTTGATAGAAGCCATTGATTCAAGGAAGGCAAATTCATATCCAAAATATCTGTGTGAATAAGAAAATATTCTTTCCATTGAATTTAATTAAATAGACCTATTTTGATTTAAATGTAATTCACCTGCCACTTATTGCTGCTGGTCACCTAAAATATGGTTCCATATGGTGACCTTAGAGCAGGTCTGTGTTGTTGGCAGATTTGGTACTCAACAGCAGCTGTAGCCAAGTTTTCCTTGGTGAATAGGAGTCCACGGCAGTGAACATGCACACAAAACACAAAGATCTTCACTTATTTGGCCCAATCAGAAAAGGTATATTGACATACTTCTTCCTAATAACTACTTGTTACAAATTTCCAATCTTCTTCTTTCCAAGTCCCCAATCATCCAGTCAAGCCACTGATAATAGTATACAGTGTCATATCTGATCTTTTTCTTCTAAGTAAAATGAACATCCTGACACCTTGCTCAGAATTCTTCCCATTTGGAAGATTTCCCTTTGCAGTTCCTCAGGAAGGTCTCAGAAAGGGACTGCAGTGTTACCATTAAGCACTTCCAAGTGGTGTCACATTATGAATTGTAGGTCTGTAAACCCACAAAAATCTTTTCCCCAGTTAACAGATCATAGGGAGCATTCCATGAGACCATAAGTGCCAACTGAAAGAAGTTGATGTGATAGGAATGAAGACCTTAAGGATTTGAGCTACTTCGTCATGTAACTTATTTGTGCCTTTGGGTTCTGCTTGAGTTGATTATCATATATACCACTTCCATTTAATGGTGGTGTACTGTTGTGTATGCCATTTTATACATTTATGGGTAAGACAATAACTAGTTCAAGTGAGAAATATATTGACGTGGTGGTCCATATTTATGTGTTCAGTCTGTACTCAAGTTCATTAGCAGGTCAAATGCTGTTTCTCATAAACAGAGTAGTTATTAGCAGAGAATAAAATCTGCTGTTAGGGACCTGTCCAGAGTACTGAAGAGCAATGACGTCAGTGTGGAGACTAAGGTGCTTCTGATCCAGTCCATGGTCTTCACAATTAATTGCTATTCATCAGAAAAAACTGGACAATTGTTAGGAATGATAGATGGAGAACTGATGCCTTAGATTTGTAGTGCTGGAGAAGAGTATTGAATATACCATGGACTGCTTGCTAGAAGAACAAACAGATTTGTCCTACAGAGGGTGAAAACAGGCTGTTTCTTGGAGGCAAGGATTCTGAAGTGCCATCTGACATACTTGTACATGTTGCATGCAGGGATCATTCCCTGAAAAGGGACGTCATGTTTGGGAGCGCAAGAGAGGAAGACCCTGGATTAGATGGATTGACCCAGTGACTGGGGTCATCAGGGTGGGTGTGTCAGAAACGATAAGGTTAGCTCAGGATAGAGCAAGGTTCAGAGCTGTTGTACATATGGTCGCTATCAGTTGCAAACAACTCAATACCACGTAACAACAAAAATAGGGTCTTATTAACATTCTAAGTAACATCTCTACCTGACATTTTAAGCAATTCAATATCAAGATGATGATATGGTCTAAGTGATAAAAAGGTTTGCATAGCAACCACAATCTGTTGCAGAGATTTCCCTTGTTCTGGGCCCCAAGACACTGTTATTGTTAATAGCACAGGAGGAGACTGCCTATCCCTGCCCCGTGGAGTAGCTGGTGGTCTCAAACCTTGTGTCTTCAGGATTGCAGCACAACTTTGTACATGAGAATCAATCAGATCACATGGTTCAGTGGACAGTGTGATTTGCACAACAGAAAAAAACCCATAGCAGAAGTTTCTCTTGTCTGGGCCCCATTCAAAACTAGCAATGTTTCAATTCACTTGATAAACAAGCAAAAATAGCACACCTAAATGAGAGATATGGTGTCATTAGATGCCTCTAGTTGACATGACTCATAGTGACCCTTAGAACAATAGATCGGAACTCTTACATCCTGTGTCATCCTCACAATCTGTGCTATGATCAGGTCCATTGCAGTCACTGTGTCAGTGTATCTGGTTGAAAGGTGTCCTGTCTTTCATTGGCCCTCTACAATTTCCAGCAGGATTTCTTCTTCTTCTTCTTTTTTTTTTGCAAGGACTGGTCCCTCCTTACGACACATCCAATATATGTAAGAAGTTTTCCCTTTCTTGCTTATAAGGGGCACATTTGTTGCACTTCCTCCAAGACAGAATTCTTTGTTCTTTTTGATGTCCATGATATGTTCAATACTCTGTGTCAAAACCAAATTCAAAGACTTTTTGGTTCTTTTTTCATTGCCCAGCTTTCTGATTCATAAACATAATTGAAATGACCATATCTTTGATCAGACACACCTTAGTCACTGAATTGGCATTCTTGCTCTTTAACACCTTGAAGAGATCCTTGACAATAGATTTTTCCAAAACAACATGTCTTTTGATTTCTCAAATGCTATTGTAGTGGATAGTGATCGTTGATCCAAGTAAAATAAAACTGCTGACAACTTCAATCCTCACTTTAAAAAAAAAGAAAGAACTATAAACTTCAATCCTCACTTTAAGGGGGAAAAAAAACAACAGCACAAAAAACCCAAAACAACTGTGGTAAGGAGTCTGGCCTAACAACCTAAATGTACACAGATGAGCAGTTTCCTCCTGTGCCATTTACTTCTTTTGGAAATGTGCTGGAGGGTCAGCTATGACCATGGTACATAACAACAACAAAGACTAATCATCTTTGAAGCTATTTTGCATTGGATTTGAAGAATTATGCCTCCTTTAATATGCCTGGTGTTACAGATTAATATTACTTTTTGCACACACAAAGACAGGAGAATTCTTTCTCTCAAATACATAAAAAGTGAATTAAAGTGAGGAAACTATTCATCATAGGAGGAAGTATACTCAGATTTTGACCAAAAGAGAACAAAAACAAGTGAAGGGTCCCAGAAATATATTCTACATTGCTGATAAGCACTAGCTACTTTCTATTCCTGCCTGAAGTCACTCTTGTTCTTTCTCTGAAATTGTGTACAGTGTGCCTTTGATCTTGCATATTTTTCTGGTTCCAATCATTGTTTTCTTCTCAGTCTAGCTCCACGTATCCTGAGGGTTGCTGATTCAACAATAGGTCTGAATGCTCAAGCTTAAATGATATATATTTTTAACTTGTTTTTAAAGGGAAGCTTTGTAATTCCTACATGAAATGAATCATTAATTCTGGCATGACATTATATATGAAATCTACCCAGGAGCTCCCAAATACTCTCCAATTCAGAGGAGTCTAAAGTTCAGCGAACCAAGCTGATGTAGTATTATATTTGCCCTTTAAGAAAGGTCAGAATATTGTTCAATTGATGCCAACATCCATGAACTAAATGAAAAGGGGACCAAAATGATTGGATGTGGTTAAGGGTTTTACAGAATTCATGAGGGTCCTTAATCATTGTAAAATAAAACTCCCTAGCAAACCTTCTTGAGAGTAAATCCCAGCAGTATTTTGACATTGGATCTGGGCAACCAGCAAGACTGTTTACACTGATTTTGGAAGAACAGAACCATTTTCATTTTTTTTTAATTTATAGTGTAATATTCTTCCCATGTTTAATGTATTTACTTTTTTATTATTAGTCACTAGTTAATTTATACATCCTTTTATGCAGACCTAGGAAAGAAATAAGACTGATTTAAGGCCAGGTAGAAACTTATGAGGGAGCTAGTGTTTGCCCTCAGGATCCTGGAGATAAAGTTTCACTTTAAGGCCATTTTGTGAATATTTAAATTTCCTACATTAGTATTTTTGACAAGACTGGAATATATAGATGATAAGAGATCTTCTGTGTAGCTATAATACTTTCAGCTGTGTAATGTGCCGTAATTTAGTAGCATTTTATTAAATAATATTTTATGATAAGTAGAGCTTTGGTGACATAGATCACAGGGCATTACACAGCTGATTGGACAAGCCATGTTTTCCTGGTAGTTTGAATTACACGGTGGTTTTGTGGAACAGTGGTAGGCCATCTCCTTCTATTCAATTTACAGCTTTGGAAACCCAATGGAGGGTCACCTATATGTCAATTCTGCCTTGAGGGCAATGAAATTTAGGGATATACTTAGATATTTTTAGGGAAGACATTACATAGCATAAGACGAATAAGGAGAAATTGTAGGCTGATTCCATTCCCAAATTTCAATGCCAACACAAAGATTCGGTATTTATCTAGACTTGCATTTCTTTTGTTTGCTTATTTGCTTTGTTTTGATATGTTTTTATAAACCTTGTCTACAACTCGATGGAACTTAACAACATCAACACCAACATAGAGCTCTGTGGGCCTGGTGGATAGACAGTTATGCTACCAAGCCAAAGGCGGGTGATTTTAACCTGCAGCCCTCAGGCCTGGTTTTAGTTGTTTTGGGTCAAACATTCTTCTAAGTGGAATAGCACTGGTATGTCCATTTGCTGTACAGAGGTAATTTGTAGTTGCTGTGATGCTAAACACCGTGACACTGATGCATCAAATGTGACAATGTTTTTCCGTGGTGGACAGTGTTTGGTGGAGCTCCAGAAGCTTGGAAGCAGTAGTGGCATCCACTTCCGAAATAGCTTGCCTCAGGAAACTCTATAAACTTGGAGAAACGATGAAAGTTATACAGTTGTTCAGGTCTTTCATCCATAAGGTTGTTATGAGTCATCTACGACTCGATGGCTCTTAACAACAACAACAAAATGATTATAATTATTACTATAATGGTATTGTGGTTTAAGTGCAGCAATGACTGAAACCCACCAACAGCTCTATTGTCTTCTCTTAATAAAAATTTACAGTAATACAAACCCTATAGGATAATTCTCTTCTGTCCTATAGGGTCCGCGTGGATGGCAATGGACTTGATGGCTGTGGATTTGGGCTTATATGTCTTTTTTTAAAAAATTTCATGTTTTGATGGCAGTTTTCCCTGTGATAATTGATTTTCAGTTGCTAAAATTTGGACTCACTGTTCTTATATGCTCCAAGTTTGCCTCATGATATATCTTTCAGCTCCCAAAATAGTTATGACACAAATATAATGTTAAATTTAGTCTCACAAGACATAATATTCTATAAAATAATCCATGACAGAATAGGGTAGATATTTATGTTAATTTCCTTTCTTGTTCAATATTTTGCCATTGCTGAAATAGGGCATCCATTCAATGACTGCCACATATGGAGAATTTCCTACGCAGAATAGCTTTATTACACACACCTCTGCCATATTTCCATAGGCCAGAACTCTGGAGCATAGCTGTACCTAACTAGATGGACATGGACAGAAACACAGAAGGAACTGCACAGAATACAGAAAGTGTTTGGTGAAGGTCTTTGACATATCTTTCTCCTTTGCTATTAACTTTAGTCATTAAACTGGTCTTACATTAGACAGGAGTCCCTGAGTGGTGCAAATCATTAAAACACTAGGTTTTAATGGAAACATTAGAGGTTAAAATTTTCCCAAGTACTCAAAAGAAAGACCTTGTGGCCTATTTACAAAAACTCAGAAACTGAAACGTTAGAGAGCAGAGTTACACTCTGACACTTGTGGGATTGATTGTCATAAATCAGAATAGACTCAACAACAGTATTGGGATGTATATGTATATGTGTGTTTGATAAGAACTATAGTAACATAAACAACCTTGGAAGTTGTTCTTATGTGCCATCAAGTTAACCGTGACTTATACTAACCCTCTGTACAATAGCTTTAACCCTGCTATATCCTGAGCCAGCCTCACTGAGTCCAACATGCCTAATCCTGCTGCCCCAGTTACCATGTCCATCCATCTCATCTGGGGTCTTCCTCTCCTGCACTGTTCCAAGCATGATGACCTTTTTCAAGACTGATCCTTCCTGGTCACATGACCATAGTATGTGAAACAAGGAGAAACTTCTTTTCACCCTCTCCAAGAAAGACCAATTTGTTCTCCTGGTGGTCTATGGTATGTTCAATACTCTTCTCCAGCACCACAATTCAAAGATATTAATTCTTCTTCTGTAATTCTTAGTCCTTATCCAGATTTGCCTTGGTAGCACAATGACAAAAAACACTCAACTGATAATCTGAAAGCTGGTGGGTCAAGCCAACCAGATCCTCAGGGAGAAAGATGTGGCAACCTGATCCCACAGCAAATTGGAGGTGCTATAGCTGAGTTCAGCTCTCCCCAACAGGATTGCTATGAGTTAAAACTGATTCATCGGCAATAGAATTCTTGAATAGTGACTGACTTAATTGGTCACCAGTGTTTAACTGAAAAAGTTGTTATCTTTGTTCATTCCATTTGTGAGTTTTTTCTATCATAATTTTCAAAGGACTTCTAAGGATTTTAAATATGTACAGTGTTGATGAAATCATATAAAACAACTGTAAATAAAATGGATTAAATGTGTGTTTACTCCATTGTGTAGAGAAAAAGCATTTGAAATCCATGTAAATGAAACTCAAAGCATAACAAACAACAAGAAGAACAAAACATACCTTTCCAGATTTTCAACATCATTGTATTTCTTTTTTTTCCCCATCTTGCATCATAATGGTTTTATTCTGAACATACCATAGCTTAGAAATTTGTTTCTACTACTATCACACATGTGAATTGGAGAGAATGAGACATTGAGACAGTTGGGACAGGCTCCAAGGAATCCTGCTGAAAGAAGCAAGTAAGAGCATCATTTGTTTCCCATGGTTGTTGGGATCACACTGCACTTTGGGTAACGAGAATGTGCATTTGGTTCAAAGTTCATATAACCCCTCTCCTGACAACTACAATTCCTTTCACTAGACATGTTTTACTAAGCATAAAATAGCACTAATCCAGAAGATAAAGTGCAGGCCAGCACCAGCATGTGGGCCTGGGAATTCAGTCCAGCTTGGGTGTGAGTGCACAGATACTTATGCACACAAACAGACACATGCATGCAAGCATACACATGTTAAATAAAACTACCAAGCAAGAGAGAGCCAAGAGAGCAAGCAGTTGTGTCTTGGAGAAAGTGAAGCTGGAGTGCTCATTGGAAACCAGGATGATGAAATTTCATCTCACATATTTTGAGTATTCTGTTCACAGGGGCCAGTCCTTGGAGAAGGACATCATGCTTGGAGAGGTGGAGAATTAGTGTAAAAGAGAAGTAGCCATACCAAGATGGGTTGACACAGTGATTGCAGCAATGGGTTCAAGAGTATTTGAGATGGTAATAATGGTTTAAATTAGGGCAGGTTTCAGACACATTGTTCCTAGAGTTTCTAGGGTCATATTCGATCCAACGACACAATTTCGCCTCCTAGAAGCATTTTGGTTACCTCTTTTCCAAAAGGTATCTTTTTGTTGTTTTGGCAGTCCATAAGTCAGTCACAACTCAAAAGCATCAATTCTTATTCTGTCAGCCTTAATCATTGTCTAGCTGTAAGATGCATAGCAAGTAATTGAAAATACCATAACTTAATGAGGTGTATCTTAGTCTTTAAAATTACATCATTGCTCTTCAGTATTTTGGAGAGGTCCTGGATAACAGATTTGCCCATAACAATATGCCTGTTTATTTCATAACTTCTAGTACCAAGGGTACTGATTGTGGATCCAGATGAAATCATTGACAATTTCAGTCTTTCTCCATCTATCATGATGTTGCTTATTGGTCCAGTAGTAAAAAAAAATCTTCATTTTCTTAATTTTGCAATGTGATTAATATTTAAGGCTGTGTGATTTATACAAGGGATCTTTGACCCAATGTAGCAAGAATTTAAAGTCCTCCTCACTTTCAGTAAGCAAGGTTATGTTATCTTCAAAACACAGATTGTTGATGAGTCTTCCTCCGATGCTGATGCTACATTCCTCTTCAGAGAGTCCAGCTTCAAAAATTATTTGGTCAGCATACAGATTGATTAATTATGGAGAAAAGATACCTCTCTGGCATACAGTCTTCCTGACAGTTTCTTGGTCTAGGTATAGATTCCATAAGAGCACAAATATTCCCTTTCTTCTCAGTATTAGTCATAGTTTGTTGTGATTCACAGGTAAAACCTTTGTTTGGCCAATAAAACACAATAGACATTCTGGTATTTTCTGCTTTTAGCAAGAATCTATCTGACATCAACAATGATATCCCTGGTGCCAGTCTTATTCTAAACTCAGCTTGATCTTCTGGCCATTCCCTGTCAATGTACTGTTTCAGTAGTTTTTGGATGATGTTCAACAATATTTTACTTGCATGTGATATTAAGATATTGTTTTATAATTTCCACATTGTGTTGGATAACCCTTCCTGGGAAAGGACACAAATATGGATCTCTTCCAGTCAATTGGCCAGCATACTTTTAAAGCTTGGAGCTGAATTCATCCCTTGAAAGATGTCCTTTTAGCCAACCAATGGATAGGTCTAGAAAGTGCATAGAAATTACCTGTGACGGATACCAAAGCTTCAGAACAATTAACTATATAAGATAAAAAAAGCAGCATTTTCTACAAAATAAGTTTAGAAGGCAGAAAAGGACAGGATGGCTCGACAGAAATGGGAAACCCAAGAAGTAGGAAGAGGTTACAATGAGGGATTGCAATGAAAGCAATAAAATAAAATTTGGATAAATTATTGAGAGAGAAAAAGCTAATTAGCTTTGTAAATTTCCACCATACCACAATAAAAGGTTAAAAACAAGGAATGTCTTTTTGAAAAGTTACCCCTTTCTTAATGAAATCCACTTTGTCTTTTATTGTCCTTTGCTTTTTCATTTTCTCTTCTTTCTGACAGATAGTCTACCTGATATCCATATATGCCATTTCACTTTGTTGTCATTTCACCATTTCATTATTTGCTCTTCTTTTAAATGCATCAGTGTTCATTTCCTCAGAATGTCCTCATTGCCAGCTGGCTTCTTTGCAGATTTCCTGTGGCCACATGTCACACCTAGGCGACTGCACCTTCCATGATTTCTCTGAGCATTTGTTTAGACCCTATCAATCATTATCTCACAATAAACAACAGCTTTGCAAATGCAGAGCAAGGTTTGCCCAGTGATTGATGCTTCTGGATGCCTGTCTTTTCTCCTTGTAAGAATCACAAAGACTCCCTCCCCTTACTTTAAAGGATCAGGCTGTACCTGCCATGGCTTATGGGAAAACAAGGCTAGAGTGCCAATACCAGAGCCACTCTGCTTTTTCTCCTACTGCATTTCCTTATCGTTTGTGACAATATGCCACAATTAATGATAGCAGAAATACCCATGTTTGATACCGCATGCATCACACTTAGGCGTGATGGATTAGCAATCAAGGAAATTAATTCTGCCATTACTAAGTAACATCTGAACTTTGAAGTTAGGCAATTGCATTGTACAGAGTTCCGTTATGGATTCAGCCATAAATATAACATTAGGCAAGCTTGTTTAGGCCCAGAATAGTTCCATTGTTGATAGTATTTTGGTTTTCAGGCAGAGATGTGCAATTCTTTTCCAACCATCTGAATTTCAAAGGGATATAAGGAACACCAAATTCCCAAGGTCTAAAAGACATTGCATAATACTGTGTTTAAAAAAAAAAAGGCAAAACTAAAAAGAAAAAAACAACTTAAAGACTGTTCAAATTACCAAATCAGTGCCTTTCCTTTCATAATGAATAATTTAATATAACAAAAGTGGTTGGAAATAGTTACAATCAGTTTCTTTGCTTGAAAAGTCCAAAATACTCAAAGTCAACAGAGTTAGCTGTATAAGGAGCGTGGAATGGTAATAAAATCTACCTCAACAGGTTTTATTGCCCCACATTGTTGTTGTTGTTAGGTGTCATTGAATCAGGATTGAATCCTAGTTAATCTTTCAGTGGGTTTCCAGTGACTGCAAATTGCACGGTAGGAGATGGCGCCTCTCTCTCCTGGTGAAGCAGCTGTTCACTTTGAACAGCTTGCCTTTGGGGTAGCAGTGCAGCTCCTTTCCACTAGGCCACCGGAGCTCACTAGCTCATACCTATTGCCCTACACTTTCCCAATTTCTCTTTTCTCTGGCATAGGTTGACAGTCCCTGGACTCTGACATATGCTCGACCTGATATCCATATTTGCCATTTGACCTTACACCTTTGAGCTGTGTTACAACCTTTCACCCCAGCAGTGCAGCTTTGTACCTCTCTGACACCTATCTAACAGACTTGGTCCTAAGCTTTTGGGTATGTATGTCCAAGGGAATATTAGTCAGATATCCTTGAGATTGCTGAGAATGACAGATAAGGACCAAATCAATCCAAATTTATTATCAGACAATATGTAACTATTTTACTAAAAAAAAAGAACTAAAAAAAACCAACAAATAATACAACCCAAACCAAAAAAAAAAAAAACACCAGAAACAAACAACAAACAAACCAAAAACTAAACAAACAAGCAATAATAAAAAGGACATAAATTCTCCCACCAAGAGTAAAAATACATTTATTAACTATTGACATCCACTCATAGAATCATGTTCATGCTTGCCTACAACCATTCTCCATAGGGATGATAGGGTGATAAGGCTATTAGGAGCTATCTGAATGAAGGTAACTTCATATTTGAGTCTCTAGAGATGAAAAGAGAATGGGGAAGAATGTCCCTATATAAGTTAGAGACTCAGTGAGAGTATATATAGTTAGGGAAGTGGAAAGCAGAGAGCTTTGATTCTTTTCTTCATCATTTTTGTGTATTGACACACCATCACCATTATTATAGTAGTACTCTTTACATGCATGTTTTCACTATTCTGAAATACCCTAGTGCCGTATATACTCTTCTCTCCACAGCAGAAAACACAACGAGTTTTGTTTCACTCTTTCCATACTCCATCTTCCTGAACATAAAGTTGTTAGGATAATTGTTTATATAATCTTTTCAGACTGACTTCTTTCACTTGTTGTTATTATTATTAGGTGTTGTAGAGTTGGAACCAACTCATAGTTGAACCTTGAGCAGGTTTTCAGAGACTGTTTTTTGCACAAGAAGAGAGTGACCACTTTTTCTCTGAGCAGCTGGTGGATACTAATCACATGATATTGGATTGACTGTGCAACTCTCAACCCGCTGGGCCATCAGAGATCCCTTAACATAATTTTTTCTCTTAGCAGCATACACTTAAGAATTTTCTGTATCTTATACCATGCATGTACCATAATTTATCTACTTGCAGTTTGAAAGATACTTTCGTTTTTTTCCTTTTTTTTAGCAATTTTTAAAATTGGTGCTCTAATATTTCTGTTAAGGTTTTTTAAGTGGGCATAAGCTTTTAATTTATTTGCATAATTGTTTAGGAATGTAATTGCTGGATCAAATGGTAAAAATTATGTCTAGTTTGGGAAGAACTTGATAAATTATGTTCCAAAGTTGCTGTGCCATTTTACATTCATGTTAGAAATAAACAAGAATTCAAGCAGTTCCACATAAATAACATTAAATATTGTCTTTGTTTGGAAGTATACAATGATCTCTCATTGCTACTTTAATTTGCAGTGTTCTACTTACCTATTGCTAAATAAATCCATTGATAGTCCTTAAAGGTTTAGTCAAGATCTAGCAAAATTAGAAATAACATGCATTTCAACTTCATTGGACATAAAGAAACTGAAGCCAGGTGCTGAGTGCATTTGTCACCAAGTCTAGAGTCATGACATTTGGTTCAGTGTACTTTCTAATAAGGGGCCATACTTAATCTGTTTTCCATTTGTTTTAAGAGCTTTCAAACCAAAGAGATGTCATAAATACAACGAGCCATCTGCAATGGGTGGAAAATGAAGGAAGTTCCAAATAACATGGCAAAATTGGGTTTCCATAAACATTATTTAAGCTTCCATGGAACTAATTTCTATTTGTCTAATACTTCCTTGACCCCCCATTGCAGTGAATTTAAAATGAAGAGATTTACAAATGCGTAACCCAAATGACTTTTTGGGTTTTTTTAATTTGTTTTTATATTTTTAAATTTTTTCTTTTATATTGTTTTACTCACAAGATTCATATACAGTTTCACACTATTCTTCATTCACATTGTTTCATTCAATAATTCCCAGTCATTATGGATTACAAAATTAATCCCCACTGCACTATTTCTTTAAGACACATGCTATACCAGAATATTCTCTCTCTCGTAGCCTTCTCATTTTCCTATTTATCATAGTGTCCACATTCCATTTTCCTATTTATCAAATTATAGTGTCCAAGTCCCATTTTCCTATTTATCGAAGACTAGTGTCCAAGTCCCAGTTTAAATTGAAAAGCTTTCATGTAATGAAGAATATTTAAGGATAAGAGTAATTAAAAAAAAATTAAAACTCTATGTATCTTCCTTGGTTTCCTTGGGATATCTTCGTAGCCCTGGAATAGCTGGGTGATATAGGACATCTATGTTCTGCTTTTTGAGAAAATGGTACACATCTTCCATAAAACTTGGACCATTTTACAATCCCACCAGCAAAGCATGAGTTCTAATCTCTCCACACCTTCTCACCTTCTTCTGTTTACTGTTCTACTGCTGTTGGATTATAATGGTATCCCTTAGTTATGATTTGCATCTCTCTGTTAGTGATTTTGAACTTTTATTCATGTGTTTGGTAGCCATCCGAATGTCCTCCTTTGCGAAGAGTCTTTTCATGTCTTCCGTTCATTTTACGATTAAATTATCAGTCTTTTTCTTGGGGATGTTAAGTAGTAGTCTATAAATTTTGGTTATAAGTTTGCTCAAAATAGCATTGCCAAATGTTTTCCCCCATTCCCCAATCTATGACTTTCTTTTCATTTTATTGGAAAAAGTTTTTGATGCATGCAGAGATTTTATTTTTAAAAAGGTGCCATTAATCAATTTTATCCTCTTCTGGTTGCCCATTTTTGGTTATGTTTAAAAGCCTGTTTATGCCATAGGCTAGGACTAGCTTCTACAGTTGTGTCTTAAGATCTTTATGGTTTTGGATTTCCCAATTTTGGTTGATTTTTGTGAATGGTGTGAATGTGGATCCTGTTTCAGTTTTATGCAGGTCAATGTCCAGTTTTGACAACACTATTTGTTGAGACTGTCATTTCCCCATTGAATGGGTTTTGTTTCCTTGTCAAATATCAGTTGACTGTAAGTAGATGGGTTGGTTTCTGTGTTCTTAATTCTATTCCACAGATCTATGTGTCTGTCATTATACCAATACTATAATGCTTTGATTGCTATGGCTCTGTAGTAGGTTTTGAGACCAGGGAGTGAGATGTCTCATCCTTCATTTATGTTTTTATGGAGAGCTTTGCTTATTCTGGGTCTCTTTCCTTTTCAAATAAAATTGTAAACTGTCTTTTCTACCTCTTCTTGAAGAATGAACTTGATAAATTTACTGGAATTGTGTTGAATTTGTAGATTGCTTTTGTTAGGATTGGCATTTTAACAATGTTCCATCTTCCTATGAATAAACAGGGGATATTTTCCCATTTAGTTAAATCTCTTATTGTTTCTTTTAGTAGTGTTTGTAGTTTTCCTTATAAAGATCTCTCGTGTCTCAAATTAGTTTTATGCCTCAGTATTTCAATGCAACTTTTTAAATTTCCTTTCCCATGGTTTTTTACTGTTTAGAAATCCAACAAAGTTTTGTATGTTGACCTTGTTTACTGGCTTTTAAGGTCAGACTTCTCCTTTAACAGTTAGCCAAATTCTGACTTTCACATAAATTTACTTAACCTTGCTCATCTTGAAAAATAGCCTTGTTTGTAATTTTTGCATCCAAAGATTTACATCATTCATACTTGAACTACATCCCCCCAGCTAGAACCTTAAGCTTATTGAGGACAGGTATAGTATTATAGTACCTGATCATCACTGACCGTGTTGTGCATTGGTCCAATCTGGACTGCCTAAATCAGTCTCTGTAGGGTTCCACCACTGGCATGTTCACCACCATAAGGATCTTTGGTATCTGAATAATTAACAAAATAACAACAAATTAGTCAGTTTGGAAAACTGCTTTTTAATCTATGCTAAAATTTTACATGAACACAATTAAAGTTATCCATAATTTGTGGTGTTCCATACAGTCAAATGTTTTGTATAATCATCAAAATGCAAGTAAACATCTTTATTTGATGTCAGTTATGTTAACCCTTCCTCATTTTCATTTTCTGCTTCATTTCCTGGCAGTTTTCTTTAGATGTACTGTTCCAACTATTATTTAGTAACCATCAGTAAAATTTTACTTGTTTGTAATATTAAAGATATTGTTAACTTTAATGTAGCTTGGACTTCTTCCTTCAGTATCATTGGTTCTTGATCATATGTTGTTTCTTCTCTAGATGGCCACCTGCATCATTTAATATTTTGCCCGTCCTTCAATATTACAACTCATGGCTAGTATTATTCAGTATTTTAGCTAGAGAAATACTGAACATGTTCATCAGTATTAATTTTTATAACTTCCACTCTGCACATTTTAATATGGTACTTTCCTTCGTCTTCTCACGTTGGTTTTGGAATCTTACCCAGTCTCTTCTTTCTGCAATTCTGCCTTTTTTCCTTAAATATCTTAGAGCAAGTTTCAGAATCTCTTCTGCTATCCATTGTGGTCTCTTCTTTCTTCTTGTCTTTGTATTGATCTTTGGCTTACTTTATAGTGATATCTTTATACTTGGTATCATTGCACAACTTAGCAGGTCTTCTATCCACATGGTTCATTTCACCAAATTAATTTTTTAGATAGTGTTTATTCAATTGGCATTAACTCAAGGTCAGACTTTGGTTCTCATGTACTCGTTTTATTTCCTTCACCTTCAATTTGCACTTAAATACGAGTAGTTGATGATCTGCTCTACAATCAGCTCCTGACCTGGGTTTAATTGCTGGTGTTGAGCTTCTCCAAAGTTTCTTTTCATGGTGGTAGTCGATCAAATTCCTGTATAGTTCATCAGGTACATCTATATGTATATTCATCTTTTTTATATTTTTAAAATGTATTTGCAAAGAATATGTAATTTAATGTACAAAGCTCTATAGTCTGATTTCTATGCTAATTTCTGTCACCCGATCATATTTTCCAATTACCAGATCTTCTTTTTTTTCTCACTTTTGCATTCCAGTCACCAAGTATTGTTAATGCATCTTGATTGCATGACTGAGCATTCAAATCATTCAGTACAATTTTATGTATATTCTCAATTTCTTCATCTTTGTCTTTTCATGGTAGGCATGTATATTTGAATAATAGTTGCCTAAAGAAGCCTTATTTGTTTAGGTGTGAATCGTAGCTTATCGGTCACTGCATTGTGTTTTAGGCTACATCTTAAAAAGTTCTTTTGACCATAGATATGACACCATTTCTTTATAATTTTTCTTTCTTCTTTATAATTTTTCTTTCTGTCATAATCCATTGTTGTGGTGTTGTTGTTGTGTACCACAGAGTCAGAAGTGACCCATAGCTGACACTCTGGTGGGTTTTCAGAGGCAGTTAATTGCACAGGAGGAGATTGCCCATCCTTTTCCCGCAGAGCAGCTGATGGATTTGAACCTCATGCCTTTGGAATTGCAGCGCAGCTTCTTGCCACTAGGCCACTGGAGCTCCCCATAGTAGATCATTTTATTGTCTACTTAAAAATGGCCAGCATCAGTTCATTTCTGCTCACTACTGCTTAGGATCTAAATCTTTACATGTTCTATTTAATATTTGACAACTTCCAAATTTTCTGGAGTCATATTTAAAACATTCCATGTTCTAAATTACTAATGAATGTTTGAAACTATTTCTTCTCAGTTTGAGTTTTACCACATCAACAAATCAAGGTCCTTCACTGGGTGAAAGCTTTACTGCACCTGTGTCATTTCTGTAGACTCTACTTGGAAGATGGAGCTCTTGTGGCCTGTTGTTGTGGTTATGTGCCGTTGAGCCAACTGTGGCTCTCTTAGCCTAGTGTTAAGAAATTGTTCTGTCAATCCAAAGGCACATGGTTTGGATCTCCACAGGAGAAAGATGGGCCATGAAACCCCATATGATCTACTGCCTCTGAAAACCTGCTGAACAGTCAGCTACAAGTTGCCTCTGATTGAACGGTGCACAGTAACAACTATTTGGAAAAGACAGTTCTTCCTCGTCACATTTTGAGTGCCTTTCAATCAAAGAAGCTCGTCTTCCAGCACTATATTCAACAATGTTCTCCCATCATCCACAGAGTTTTCAATATCTTGTTATTTTAGACATTAATGGCCAGTCTACTTCAGCTTGGAAGCCTTGCTGAAACTGTCCACCATGGGTGACTGTTGTTGTTGTGTTATGTGCCGTCGAGTCGTTTGCGACTCATAGCAACCCTATGTACAACAGCCCTAAACCCTGCTCTATCCTGTGCCAATCGCACTGCCTCTGACACACCCATCCCGATTACCCCAGTCACTGAATCAATCCATCTCATAGAGGGTCTTCCCCTCCTGCGCTGTCCCTCCACTCTACCCAGAATGATGTCCCTCTCTAAAGACCTGTCTCTCCTTGCAACATGTCGAAAGTATGTCAGACGAAGCCCCAGAATCCTTGCCTCCAAGGAACAGCCTGGTTTAATCCTCTCTACGATGAATCTGTTTGTTTTCTTGGCATTCCATGGTACATTCAATACTCTTCTCCAGCACCACAGCTCAAAGGCGTCAATTATTCTTCCATCCTCCCTAGTCATTGTCCAACACTCTGATGCATAACAAATGATTGTAAAAACCGTGGCCTGGGTGATTGTACTAGTATTTAAAATAACAGTGGCATTTTCTTCATAGTACAGTGATACACAAACCACTACTGAATTATGAACTGACAGATGAAGAGTAGCCTTGTCTATAGAGGAATACATGAATAAGTTTAATGGTATTAATAGAAAAGTCAACTAATTTTATTCTCAATCAATAAAAATAGTAACTATGAAATTGCTTGCATGTAATGCCTAATAGGTGGAGATTTCTTCTTATTTGGATCCACAATCAATGCATTTGGTACAGTCAAGGTGTCAGGAGACTTACTGCTCTGGGAAAGTCTCCAGTCAGCGTTCTCTCCGAATTACTGAGAGCAATAATGTTATTTTGACGACTAAGGTACACTTGATTCAGACTATCATCTTCCTAATCACTTGCTGTGCTGCTGATAGCTGGAAGATATAGTACAGGATGACAGAAGAAAAATTGATGCCTTCGAGCTGTGTTGTTTGAGAGGAGTACTGACTATCCCATGGACAGCCAAAAGAATAAACAGCTATGTCTCGGAGACAGTGTCACTAGAGTTGTCCTTGTAGAGAAGGATTATAAAGCTTCGTCTTGCATACTTTCGACATGTTGCTAGGAAAGACTATTCCTTGGAGAAGGACGAGTGGTCAGAAAACTGGGTGTAGAGCAAAGGAGAGCAGTACTCTCAACACAATGACTGCAGCAATGGGTTTGATCGTGTGAGAGATTGTGAGGATGGCTCAGGATAAGACAGGGTTCAGATCTGCTGTTCTATAATTGCTAGGAACTCTACTCGACATCTAACAACAACAACCACAGTGCAACGTTCCAAGTTTTTGAGCCAGAATTTAAACTTTAACTGACTTCAGAAATTGCAATGTTGATGTAACGTTTAACTGTTTGGAAACACTGCTTCCTTCTGTTAATGTTGTACCTAAAAAAAGTAGAAGCTATTTGAATAACAAACTCATAGTTAAATAACTTAAAATGGGTAGACATCTAGGACACTCCTCCCCCTCAGTCCCACTCTCTAAACTGACAGATGAAGGGTAGCCTTGTCTATGGAGGAATACATGAGTAAGTTTAATGGTATGAATACAAAAGTCAAGTAGCTTCATCCTCAATCAATAAAAATACTAACGATGAAGTTTAGCTTTTGCCCTTTCGGGGTTCAGTTCTTACTATGATGCCAGTGTGTGTGTCCTTTGCATGCCAAGCCTTCTAAGGAAGATGCTCACCACTGATAAACGTGGCTGCTATTTACATGTGTACAGAGATTATTCTTGAAGTAATCCTGTCTCATGAGAATGTAAACCCATATCTGGAAATAAGCAGAGAAAAAAAGAAATCCTCTGAAAACACAAATTAATTGTCCTGAAAGTCTCAGAACAAAAGGCAGTTACTGGCGCACTCCACTCACAACCTAATGACGTTGATTTAAAACACCACACTTGATTACCTACTTATTCATGTCAGAGCCTATTTTAAGTTTCAAATTAAGGAAGGGATAGAGGTTTTGTTTGACTTAGGCAGACTGGCGTTTCCTAAGAAATTATAGTTAATAACAATAATGTGTTAGACAAAAATCCCAGACGAAAGATCTAGTGTGCAATTCCAGATAACACCAAAATAATCGGAGTGGTAATTGTGAGTTATCAAGCGACAGTGAAACGACGTTCGGCATTCTCTCTGATCAGACAGCTTAGAAAGATCTCCATCACAGCATATTTAAATAAGCTCATCTTTGACTCATGAAGCTAGCTTTTGCTTATCTGGAAAACACCCGTCCCCCTATAATGCCAGATAAATGAAATGATAATTTAATATGCTTCGTATAGAACACAGCTGTTCTATGGTGATCTTTAAGCATATACATTCTCTCATTAAACTGAATCCTCATTCAGATAGAATTGAAATTTCACAAAGTGGCTATTAGCAAGAAATACCGGTCTCTCTTGGTAATATGCATCATAATTAGTTTTATAGATATTACGCTTAATGTTTAAAATAGAGAAGGGTCATACTGGGAAGCTGGTGGCCTGTAGATATTGCATCCAGTACAGAAAATAACTTTGGAAATTGTACTTTGTTCTTCTGCTTCCTAGTTCATAATTTGGTTCCAATTAGGGCAGAAGAACATTTCAGATACTGCAGAGGTTCAAATTTTATTAACACTCTGAAGTTTGAATGTGCCTTCAGACCTCTGGGGTCTGAAAATTTTGGCTGGAAAGTATGAAAAATAGTGTTGCTTCACAGCGTTTCTGGCAGTTCGACTCCTGCTTCTGGCTGGAAGCTCAAGTTCAGAGAAGCATGAAATTGAACAATGATAATAATAAAAACTTTTCTGAAACCATTTAAAGGCTGCAAAAAAAAAGTAGGATTTTTAAGTCTATCTAATCTAGGGAAATGGCTCAGGTACAATTTTATAGTTAAATGCGTTCATCTTCTTTCTTTTTTCATTTGGTTCCTATTGCAGGATAATTTTACTCTTTTAGGAAGATATTCAAACTTCAGCACCACTGAACTGATACCTGCTAATTATTTGGAGTCTAACTAGTTCATTTGTTAGCTAGCAAGACCCTTTTTTCCTGCCACTTATTTGTGAGTAGTAAGAAATTCAGCTTACCCCTTCTCTCACATGAGCTTTACTGTGCTGGGAAAGAACTGGTTAAAGTGATTGAAGTTTAATACATTTTGAAGATTGTCATCACGTTTTATTAATTCTAGGCTGTCTGTTTTGCGTTATTTGTATGAGAGAGAAAAGGACTTCATACTTCCACACGGGGACTGGGGTGGAGGGAATCCGTATATAAAAATGTAGCTGTTCCAGTAGTAAATTTCTCATGAGAAACTTGAAAGGCTATCCCTACCACAAAAAAAAAAAACTATCTAGTGGCACAGTGCATTCAGCTTTGAGCACCACTAACTGAAAAGTCAGTGGTTCAAATGTGCCACCTGGTCTGGAATAGAAAGATGGGCTGTGTCCTTGGGCAAAAATTTACTGTCTCAGAAAACAGATGAAGGTCAACCAGAGACCTATAAGAAGAAGAAGAAAAAAAAAGTTTCATCCTCTTTAATTCTTTCTCCATCAGATTCTTCCTCCTTCACCTTCAAAATACCCTGAGTTTTTGTCTTGCGTACTAAGGTAGGACAGAAGTGTCCTTTGAGAGAAGTAGAAAAGGAGAATGCCAGATTTATTTTAAGAAAAAGAATAATCTTAATTAAGGTAGTGCTTAATGTAAGACAAATCAAATTCAAGTTCACTGCTGTGGACTAAATTCCAACTCCCAGAGACTCTGTAGAGTGGAACAGTCTCAGTAGGTCTCTGAGGACATGAAACTTTCTAACAAGAGACTACCTCAGCTTTCTCCTAAGGAGTAGCTGGTAGATTTGAACCACAGATGTTTTGATTCATAACCCAATACCTAACAATGGACAGTCAGCGACCTTATCTTAACTGTAAGAAAAATGTTGAACATTGTCCACACCACTATTCACGATGAAGAAGTAAATTCTGCTGGGCTAACAAAACTGAAAGGCTATCTGAAGATACCTTAGTATAGTCTCTCAATTCTATCTGATGCATGATTTAAGATGACACAAATGGGAAGTGATAAAGAAAGAAAATATTTGTATTCATTTATTTAGCAATGACTTATGAAGGTCTCACCGCACGTCCTAAACATTATTTTCCAAAGTCAATCACACATATTCAGACTCCCTGAAGAGTCAGTATTTTTTTGTGTTGGGAAAAAAAAGTCAAGACCCTTTATGTAATTTGCACATGGCATTTTGTGTGGTCGTATAAATGCTCTGCTCATTTTTCCTTCTAGACAGATTCATTCAGTCAAGGATTATTTTTATATAGACGGATTATAGTGATTAGAAGTTTCCAAAGGAGCTTGCATCCACAATAAATACTGATGGTTTTAGCCTACTGAGAAGTTGTTTATAGCAGTTTGTTTCCCTAGCCTGAGTCTGTAAGTCTAGCTTTAGAAACAGCAGGGCCGTTAAACCACGAAAATGCTTTATTTATTTATTTTTTTTATGGGAGATTCAGTAACTCAACTTGCAAGAAAAAAGGCAAAAGTAGAGAATTTTAAGAAATGACCACTATTGATTGGTTTATTTCGTGGATGGTATTTGCCTTCATCTGTGGGATAATTGGAACAGGGGACTACAAATCCATAGCAATACAAGACTTTTCTTACAAGACAGTTAATGCACCATCAATCAGCTTCTAGGAATAGTTTATATGTTGCAGTCTAAGTATGTTTTCATTCAACTCATTTGCACTTCAAAGCTGAAGTCGATAATTCAGACCCAAGTAGGTGCAATTTGGGCTATTTCCCTTTTGTAGCATATGAACACAAGCTGAGAAAATCTCTAAATTCATTTGCACAGGGCATTACTGGCCAGAGTGTGCGAAGCTGAGAAGCTGCTCATTTCCTCTAGGTAAGTATTATTGCTCTGAATAAATCTTTTGGGAGTGTGGGGCTCTGGATAAACATGGTTGGCTCTCTATTGGTGATCAATGGTTTTATTACATAAAACATAAGGATAGTCTTTGTTTTCTAACAGACCTTAGCATCTTATCTCCAGCAAAACACTTGTGTGGTGTATTAACAAGCCCAACCAATCATTTTCATGGATTAAGATGTGCTTTGGAAATGGAAGAAGGAAACTGTGATGGGCTAGGTAAACTCTAGGTAGGTTGGGAACAAAATGGCCAGATTATTATCAGGATACACAACCGCCAGAAGATGATAGGAAAAGGCAGTTACAACTCTTGATGCACAAATAGCATTTAATAAAAACATTCAATGACCATTCTACCATCATGAAACATGTAGGGGAATCCAGTGTTTCCAATAGTTTGCTGTCTTGTAAATTGTGCAGTTTCAGGGTCTACTAAAATGTGCATAGAATTTATTTGTTTAGTGAAATGAAATAACCCAAACTTCACAGAGGAATCCTGCAATAGACAATCCCACCAACATACTATGTCTATTAGGATCAGTATCATCCATCACTTACTTCAATACTTCAAGTCTCTGTCAAGTTCATGTTGACTCATGGTGACCATGCGTGTATCAGAGTAAAGCTGCACTCTGTAATGGCTACAATCGTCTCTTTTTGGAAAGTAGTTAACCAAGCCTTTTTTTCAAGGTACCACTAGGCAAATTCCAACTTCAACTCTTTTGTTGAGCAACCAAATTCTTAATTGCATGTGCCAACCAAGACTCTGTATTACTGAGTTCAATCAGCAATATTTTATGAGCTGTGTATGTAATTCTCTGAGATACAATTTCATTTGAAAGGATTGACTCAACCTTTAGACTTTGGAATTTTTCTGTTTATTGAATTCATTTAAATTAACACCAAGTCTTTCCTTTGTGCCAATAAATGTGTGAATCTTTGCAATGATGATCTCATTTAATCACAAAGTGTTGTAAGGGGCATTGTATTTTATATCACTGTGTCCATTATAGATGTGATATTTGAGAAAGACTAATTTGATGATTTGTCCAAAGTTAAGTGACTTGTCAAAGATTTGCAGCAAAAACCTCAAATAGAATCTTCTGATAGTGAGTCTAGAGGTTCTGTATTATTCACGCTACTAGTCATCAATGACAGTAGGTAATGCATTTGTAATATTTCTGGGATACTAATTGATGGCTTCTTTGTTGAAGAAAGGAACATTTTAATATATCTACTTGGAGAGTAATTGAATTTGTAACAGTGTCTGTCTGGCTTCTCACATCCTGCACTTTCTGGCTGCGTAGATGTTATTTCATCCTGTTTGTTCATGTTTCAACACTCGTCTTTATTTTTCCAGATAATTATCTCATTGTCCCTTGGTTATCTCTGCTCACTTATTGAGATCTTAGATTGAAATGTCTGAGTTCATGCTTCTTACAAGAATAACAAGTTGTTGTTCTTGTTATGTGCTGTATAGTTGCTTATGACTCATACTGACCCTATGTACAATGTACAAGATCCCTAAATCCTCCTCTATCCTGTGCCAACCTGTCTCCAACACACCTACCCCCATTACTTCAATCACTGAATTGATCCATCTCATCTAAGGTCTTCCTTTCCTTCGCTGTCCCTCCACCCTCCCAAACACGATGAACCTCTTCAAGGGCTGGTCCCTCTTAGCAATATATCCACAGTATGTCAGATAGACCTTCGGAATCCTTGACTCCAAGGAGCAGCCTGGCTTCACCCTCTCCAAGACAAACCTGTTTGTTCTCCTAGCAGTCCATGGTATATTCAACACTCTTCCCCAGCACCACAGCTCAAAGGCATCAATTCC
>NW_006399826.1:7246667-7304793 GCF_000299155.1 Elephantulus edwardii
GTCTCTCTCAGGGAGGAGTGATAGGGAATGGCAAAGGACACATCGACAAAGGAGATTAATCAGAACTGACTTTGACAAGCACTGTGGCAATTGGACAATTCCCTTTTTATCAGCCCTAGTCACTGTCCAGCTCTCCAACACATAGCACACAATTGCGATGACTATGGCCTGGATCAGGAACACCTTAGTCTCCAGACTGACATCATTGCTTTTCAGTACTCTGTCAAGGTTCCTGACAGCTGACTTTCCCAGTGCAATTCATCTCATGATTTTCTGGCTATTGGTACCAAGAGTGTTGATTGTGGAAACAAGCAAACTAAAACACTTAACAATCTCAAACCATCACCATCTATAATGGTGCTGCCAATCAGCCCTATGGTAAGAATCTTTCTATTCTTGATGTTGAGCTCCAATTAATATTGAAGGCTGCAGTTCTTGTCCTTCTGCAGCAAGCACTTCAGGTCCTCAGTTTCAGCAAGCACGGTTGTGTCATCTGCATAATGCAGATTGTTGATGAATCTTCTTCCAATCCTCATGCCACAGTCTTCCTCATACAGCCTAGCATCCTGTTTTGTTCTACATACAGATTTAAATGGTATGGAGACAGAATGCATCCCTGGTGGACATCCTTCCTGATTTTGAATCATGCAGTGTCTCCTTCCTCTGTTCTGATGAATGACTCTTGGTTCAAGTATAGGTTTTGCATTAGCACAATCAAATGTTCTGGGATTCCCATTCTTCTCAGAGTCAACCACAGTTTGTTGTTATCCACACAATGAAACACAGACATTCCTCTGGTACTCTCTGCTTTAAGCCAAGAAACATCTAACATTAGCTATAATATTCCTAGTTCCAGGGCCTCTTCTAAACCCGGCCTGCACATCTAGCAGTTCTCTGTCGAGATGTTGCCCAGTCGTTTTTGGATAATTTACAGCAGAATCTTGCTTGCATGTGACATTAATGCTATTGTTCAATAATTTCCATACTCTTTTGGGTCACCCTTCTTTGGAATGGGAACAAATATCAATCTCTTCCAGTCAGTTGGCTAGCTGGCTGTCCTCCAGATTTCTTGGAACAACTTAGTAAGCATATCCAAGGCAGTATCTGTTTTTTGAAATATGTCAGTTGGTATGCCGTCAACTCCTGGAGCCTTGTTTTTTGCCAATTCTTTCAGAGCAGCTTGAACTTCCTCCATCACCAAAGCTCTTGCTCATAAGTTTTTTTATGAAATTCATCTGTGTCAGCCAATTCTTTCTGGTACAGTGACTCTATATCCTCCTTCCATCTTCTTTTGATGCTTCTTGGATCATTTATCATTTTGCCCAAAGCATTCTTAAGTATTGCCACCCATGGCTTGAACTTATTTTTCAATTCCTCCAGCTTAAGAAATGCTGAGTGAGTTTTGATTTTCCGACTCCAGCTCTTTGCACATTTCATTATAATACCTTGCTTTGTCATCCCGAGCTTTCCTTTGAAATTTTCTCTTCAACTTTTTAAAATTTCTTTATTTCTTCCTTTAGTTTTGGATTCTTGGCACTCTAATACAATATTCAGAGTCTCATCTGACATCCTTTTTGGTCTTTTCTTCCTCTTCAGCCTTTGTAATGATATTTTGCATTCTTCATGGATGATATTCTTAATATCTTCCCACAGCTCATTTGGTCTTCACTCATTGGTGGTCAAGGCCTCAAACCTGTTCCTGAGATGGTTTTGAAATTTGAGAGGGATGGACTTATGTGAAATTTTGTTTCCTGTGGATTTAATTTTATTTTCTTCAGCTTCAGCTTGAACTTGCATATGAGTAATTTGTTCAGTGTTCCACAGTCAGCACTTGGCCTGGTTTTCACAGCTGATATTGAACTTCTCCAGCCATTCTTTCCACAGATGTAATCAGTTTGATTTCTATGCATACCATCAGGTAAAATCCATGTACATAGCCTACATTTGTGTTTCTTACAAAAGGTACTTGCAATGAATAAATCATTGAATGTGTAGAATTTTATCATTCTACCTCCAGCTTCATTTCTGTCACCAGGTCCTTATTTTCCAGCTACTGATCCTTCTTCTCTGTTTCCAAATTTTGCATTCCAATCACCCATTATTATCAATGTATCTTGATTGCATGTTTGATCAGTTTCTGACTGCACAAATTGGTAGACATCTATTTCCTCCTCTTTGGCTCTAGTTGTTGGTGCATATATTTGAATGATAGTGAAATTCAATGGACTTCCTTGTATGCATATGGATATTATCTTGTCACTCACCACATTGTATTTCATGATGGATTTATAAATGACTTTTTTTATTATGAAAGCAACTCCATTTTTTCTCACCTTTTCATCCCCAGCATAGTAGATCACATAATCATCTAATTCAAAATGCCCTTTGCCAAGCCATCTCACTTCACCAATACCTAGTTTGTCAATATTTATATTTTCCATTTTTTTCCACAATTTCAAATTTTCCTGCATTCATGCTTCTCACATTCCATGTTCCAATCACTACTGTTTGCTTACAGCTGTCCCTCCTTCTTTGTATTTCCATATCTGAGACCTCAGCCTGAATTACTATGTTTGCTAGTCTAACAGCTAGTCTAAGTGTGCTCTATTATACATAGGGTTTTCGAAGGCCTGTTATTTTGGAAGTGGATGGCCAATCCTTCTTCCTAGGGTCTTGAATACCAAGAGTGGGTCTTGCTGGGATCCCCATCCCCAATTTTATTATCAATAAGCTCTCCTTTATCTGAATCTTTTTACAAACAAACAGACATAATCCATCTTCACTGATGTTGAGTCTGCTCTGATGCATAGCATTCTTATAGATCAGAGTCTGACTACTCCATAGTATTTCCAAGGCTATACAATGTTAATAGGAGCAGACTCTACCATCTTTCTCAGGTAGAAAGACTGGTGGGTTTGAACAGTTGATCTTTTGACTAATAGCCCAATACTTAATTCACAGTGGCATTAATCTTCCAAAGATATTGTCAGCTCCTTGAAAATGCATATATAACTACATTTTTTCCCTATTATTGCTTGGGTTTAGTAACTTTATTACATCTTCAAGAAATCTTCCCCAAACCTCATTGCAATCACTTGTTATGCATCAGAGAGTTTGACAATGACTAGGGAGGACAGAAGGAGAAATGACACCTTTGAGCTGTGGTGCTGGAGAAGAGTATTGAATGTACCATGGACGGACAACCAAAAAAACAGATTCATCGTAGAGAGGATTAAACCAGGCTGCTCCTTGGAGGCAAGGATTCTGGGGTTTCGTCTGACATACTTTGGACATGTTGTAAGGAGATACAGGTCTTTAGAGAGGGACATCATACTGGGTAGAGTAGACAGCGCAGGAGGGGAAGACCCTCTATGAGGTGGATTGATTCAGTGACTGGGGTAATCGGGAAGGGTGTGTCAGAGGCAATGAGATTGGCACAGGATAGAACAAGGTTTAGGGCTGTTGTACATAGGGTCGCTATGAGTTGCAAACAACTTGGCAGCACATAACAACAACAATATCACTCATATCAATAGGTGAATGATTATTTAAAATATTATTGAGGGCTATCCACCTTCTCTATATTATAATAAAGACTTCTCAAAAATTGCCTTGAAACTGTGCTTTGAGGTGTGGATTTTTGTGCCCATTTAAAAGATGAAAAATACAGTTATTAAATCACCCAAAATAGCTAATAGCATAAAAAGGGTCCCCAAGTTCTTGACTTCAAAGAACTCTATTTCACATTAACGCTGACTATTCTGCTCAATGGCAATTGTTTCCTTCCTTTTCTCACCAACTCATTTAATAAACTTCATAGATATTATTATATATGATAAAAAGATTCTAGAACAACCTAGAATGAGTTTCTGCAGGTTACATTCCAGACACAGTGCCATGAATTGCACGAGCAGGAAACATTTCTTTGTATCCTTCTAATCATGAGGAGCTCTAATGGCCCAGAAAGAAGGTGCACTGCCAATCCAAAAGCAAGCAGTTTGAATCCATCAGCTGCTCTACAGAGAGGAAAGCATAGACAAGCCTTCTTCTGATTGACTGTCTCTGAAAATCCACTGGAGACTCTGCTATGAGTCAGTTCCAACTGTATAACACACAATGATCATAGTCTGGGTATTGCAAATGGTTAATAAATTCAGCTGCTGACCAAAAGGTGGATAATTTGTCTCCCCGGAGATATATGAAAAGCCTGGTTCTCTATTTATAAAAAAACAGCCATTGAAAACCTTCTACTTGACACATGTTGGGGGACCATTGTCAGGATACTGTTGTGACCATTGTTGGGATTGATGGATAGCAATTGATTTGGTTTGAATAATGGTCTTAAGGGCAAAATATGCACACCAGGGTAGGATGACCTTTTCTGTGTGGTCTGTCCTGTTTGGAAAGCCCCATTTTCCTCAAAGGATCCTTGGTTAGTAATTATGTCCTTTACTTGCTACAAAAATGAGAATATTGTAAGTTAAGGTCCACCGAATGCAGTTTTTCAGATGTGCATGCTTTCCTTTGTTTCAAAATTGCTACTATCATCTAATGACGAGAAACAGGTTAAATTAATCAAAAGAAAAATTTGGGCTGAACACCAAGGGGGGAAAAAATCTGTTAATGGGGATATCCATTAGACTCTATTAGAAGCCCCATTGATTGAGTAATTTAAAAGAAGACCAAAGATCCCCTGGAGACGATTCTAAGATAACCCCAGGCCAGGGGAAATAGTAGCAGATGGAACCCACAGACCCCTCTGCCTCTAATTTGGGTGATTCCCCACCCAATTCCCTCATTTTGCTACTTGTCAACAAATTCTGCCATCATTTCACTCACATCTTCACAGTATTTCTCCCGAGCTGTTAAAAGAAATCATTTCACAGAGAGGAAAAAGAATGTCATTTTGTCATTTTCTGGGGGGAGTGGAAGAGGCTGACAGTGTGTATGCTTCCTAAGGCTTTCATGATGAAAAGGGACGAGCAGAAGGCGGCTAGCCGGCTTGGGAAATGGAACAAACAATGTCCCGTGGCAGTACCATGCTGAAACAGTGCAAAGAAACTCACAAGACAGCTTCACTCCTTATTAACTAGAAGGAAGGACAGTTTTGGGACCACACCAAAATAATTTTGTGATACTCGAAAATTTTTTGGCAGAATAATCTTTGTTACACCCTAAAATTATTGGCACTAATGAACTGTGTGAACTTAATCACTACCTTCTACAGCAAGTTAAAAAGGAGTCTTAATGATCATCTGCTATAACCTCCTTCTTAATGCAGTTAAGTCCTTTTAATTACAGAATCCCTGTGAGGTGGTCACTGGAAGCTCATTATTTCATTGAACTCTCTATCTCATGATTATTCGTTTCATTTGTTAGAAAGCCATGCCTTTTATTGATCCAGGGCTTTCAACTATTGGTATTTGTCCTCCTATTTGGAATAATCATAGTGTATAGAATGAAAAGGAGCCCCAGTAGAGCAGTGGGTAAGCACTCAGCTTCTTTCCAAAAGGCTGGCAGTTCAAACCCATTCATTAATGCCTATATTAATTGATTCCTGGTGGTTCTCTGATAAGGAGTTAAGCTGTAACCTGAAGGCTTGCATTTCAAATATACCAACTGTTCTGAGGAAGAAAGAGGGGCACTCTCCTCTCATGTGATTTGTTGTTTGTGAAAACCTGCTAGAGAGTCAGCTTTGCAATGGCTCCAACAAACTCCATGGTACATTATAACAATAACAATGTTGATTCTCATCAGAATAGATGACAATCTGCTCCAGTGAAGCTTAGCCAGTCCCTAAACTTCTTGTGGTGGTGAGGACACCAGGTAACTGAAACCAATGTGGGAGACATTTCCTCCATTGTAGCAAACACAGCGAGGACACAGAACATCAAGTAGATGGAGATGCAATGATGGGCAAGACACACCTGTTCAGATGCTTCGCATCCAATATCTTCCCCAAGAAGTGCATGCCCACTTTGTTGACCTTTACAGAACTGAAGGTGTAGTTGATGGTCATACACTACACTTAAGCCTATGTAGCATAGTGATCCAAGGAGAGTTTGACTGCCCCTGTATACTCTTGGCTTTCACTCCAAGGTCATTGTCATTTGTTCCTTCCTTGCCCGTTGGAGAACATGTAACACAAGTGACACCAGATGTGTGCCACCATTGTACCTGCATGTCCATCCTCATCCTCCTACTCATCTTCTTGTGTGTCGAGAAAGATCTGAGGAGCCCTTCTTACACCTGATGGGAGTAGGTACACATTGCCTCACAGTGGGGCTAGGCACCAGCCAGGCAGATTTGTGTTGAGAACTACCTTGATTCCTTGAGTGCCCTACTCTGCAGCAGAGCTACTTCAAGTGACAGAGATGCATGCTAAGACTATATTGACTGTTTTCAATCCCACACAACTCAAGGGCAGGCAGTTCTGTATCCTCTTGTGGCCTTGGCAAACAGCTTAGAGGCTGCCCCTGCACCCTACCAGTTAAATCTTGGCTGCTTGCATTAAGAGCTAATTCTGGTACCCTATTCTTGAGGGACTCCTTATTTCCATTTTCTGAATTCCTTTTTTCTGTAATACATGCAGAGATAGGATCTTTGAGCCTTGCCCCACTGCACTTGGTAATACCAAGTGTTCTCATGGGCTCAACTTGACCAAGAGGCTCAGCTGGTGTTCTCTCCCCAAAATAGTCTCGTCTTTCTCAGCATAACACATGATGATAAAACAGAAGTAGTAGTAGTTGTTGTTATGCGCCATCGAGTTGCTTGCGACTGACAGCAACCCTATGTACAAGAGCCCTAAACGCCATTCTATCCTGTGCCAATCTTGCCATCTCAGACACACTCATTACCACCACTCCACTCACAGAATCGATCTATCTCATTGAGGGTCTTACTCTCCTGCGCTGTCCCTCCACTCTCCCAAACATGATGTCCCTCTCCAAGGACCAGTCCCTCCTTGCAACATGCCCAAAGCTTCAGAACAGAATCCTTGACTCCAAGGAGCATTCTGGCTTCACCCTCTCCAGGACAAACCTGTTTGCTCTCCTAGCAGTCCATGGTATATTCAACACTCTTCTCCAGCATCACAGCTCAAAGGCATCAATTCTCTTTCAATCATCAGTAGTAGTAGTTGTAGTAGCAAAATTTTGTCGTTAATTGCTTTTGAGTCTACTATATCTCATAGTGAGCCTAAGAATAATGAATCTGAACTCTGTCCTCTCCTGTGTCATCCCCATCATCTCTGACACATCCACGCCCGTTGTTACATTCACTGTCAGTTTATCTCATTGGATTCCTTTTTTGCTGACCAACCTTTCCAAGTATAATGTCTTTTTCCAAGGACTAGCCCCTACTAATGAACATATTCAAAGTATCTGAGATGAAACTTTACCATCCTTGTCCCCAGACACCCTGGCTGCAACTTTTCAAAGACATATTTGATTGTCCTTTTAGCATTCTGTGGGATACCCAGCACTCTTTTCCAACATCATAAATCAAAGGCATCAATTCTTCTTGTGCTATTCTTATTCTTTGTTCAAATTTTAGATACATAGCAAGTAATTGAAAAGATTATGGTTTGGATCAGGTACACCTTAGCCTTCAAACGGACCTTTTTGCTCTTCAGTACTGTGGATAGTTAGAAGATATTTTATTTTATAGTAGGCATCTAATAAAATTTACTTGTATTTATGTACTTATTTATGACCACGAAAATCTTACATAAACAAATAGTAGGCTTTGTTCCTTATTACAGGGAAAGGCATCTAGAGCACTTGAATGATCAGGTTCAGGGTCACATAACTAGTGGAGGATTAGAATTTAAACCCTATTATGTTTTATCTCATGACTTAAGTTTTTGTATATTTTGGACACTGGATGGATACACATTATTATGGATTGAATTGTTGTTGTTGTTGTTATGTGCTGTTGAATCGCTGGCGATTCATAGCTACCCTATGTACAACATTCCTAAACTCTGCTCTGTCCTGTGCCAATCGCACCGTTTCCGATACACCCATCCCGATTACGCCGATCACTGAATCAATCCACCTCATAGGGGGACTTCCGTTTCTGTGCTGTCCCTCCATCCTACCAAGCATGATGTCCCTCTCCAAGGACCTGTCCCTCCTTACAACATGTCCAAAGTATTTTCGATGAAGCCTCAGAATCCTTGCCTCCAAAGAGCCGCCTGGTTTGTCCTTTTCCAGGATGAATCTGTTTGTTTTCCTGGAAATCCATGGTACCCTCAATACTCTTCTCCAGCACCACAGTTCAAAGTCATCAATTCTCCTTCTATCCTTCCTAGTCATTGTCCAACTCTCTGATACATAACAAGTGATTGCGAAGACCATGGCCTGTATCAGATACACCTTGGTCTCCAGAGAGACACCATTGCTCTTCAATACTTTGACAAGGTCCCTAGCAGCAGACTTTCCCATAGCAATAGGCCTTTTAATTTCCTGGCTACTAGTGCCAAGAGTGTTGAATGTGGAGCCAAGCAAACTAAAGCTGTGAACAATCTCAATCTCTTCACCATCCATCCTGATACGGCCAGTTGGCCCAGTGGTAAGAATCTTTGTCTTCTTGACATTGAGCCTCAATCCATATTGGATTTGGGAATAGGATGTTTTTATTCTTGTTACGTTATCCATTTCTGTTGAGTGGATTCCATTTCACGGTAACTTTATAGAGAGAGTTGTTGTTGTTGTTGTTTTTGTTGTTGTTGTTGTTAAGTGCCATTGAGTCATGTATGATTTATAGGAACCCTATGAACAACAGATCTGAACCATGTCATCTCATTACTGAAGACATTGTGTCAGTCCATCTCATTGAGGATCTTCCTCTTTTAGCACGATGTCCTTTTCCAAGAATTAACTTTTCCTAACAAAATGCCCTAAGTATGTGAGATGAAGCTTCACCATCCTTCCTTCCAAGGAGCACTCTGGATGCAAGATAGATGTGTTTGTTCTTTGGTAGTCTATGGACACACAACACTTTTAACCAACATCACAACTCAAAGACATTGATCTTCTATTATCCTTATTCATTGTCTAGCTTTCAGATACTTAAAGGGTAATTGAAAAGACCATAGCTTGAATCAGGTGCATCTTTGTCTTCAAGCTAATATCACCGCTGTTCAATACTTTTTGGAGAAGTTCCTAACAACAGACTTGCCATGTACAGTAGATCTTTTGACTTTTTGACTGTTTGTACCAATGGAGTTAACTGTGCATTAAAGAAAGATGAAATTATTGACAACTTTAATGTTTTCTCCATCTATCATGATGTTACCTATTAGTCCAATAGTAAGAATCATTATTTTCTTGATACTGAGATGCAATCCATATTGCAGACCATATGTAGTCTTTTATCTTCTTCAACAAGTGCTTCAAGTCTTCCTCATTTTCAGCAAGCAAGGTTATGTCACCTGCATAATGAGATTGTTGATGCATATTCCTCCAATCCTGTTACCAGATTCTTCTTTATATATTTAGCTCTTCTATGCTTTGTTCAGCATACAAATTGAACAGGAATGGAGAGAGAATAGAGTCCTGATGCACACCTTTCTTGATGTTAAATTTTCTTACTGGTTTTCCTAGACCGTACTCTTTATTGAAGCAGACTGCCATATTTTTTTACAGTAGAACAGTGGTTCATACCACTGACAGTTAAAGGCCTTTCCACTAGCAACTTTGTTACTAAATGGCTGCTCTACCAGAGTAGACATAAAACCAAGGAAAGAATAGATGCTAACCTATATGAACATCGGCTAGGAACAAAATGAACAGAAGTTTGAGAGATATAAGAATCTTCTCCCTGAGTCGACAGAGGGTGTGTTACTTTACAACTGGTGTCCTGCATTCAGACTTTTAACCTTCTAAATAATGAGGGGCAAAAAAATCCTGTTTATTAAAGCCATTCACTTATATTTTATTAAAACAGCATTATATAATAATACAGATGTTGCAGTTGTGTACCAAGGACATAGAACTCACCCATAGCTGACCCTTCAGTGGGTTTTCGGAGGTGTTTATCACAGGGAAGGAGATTGCCTATCTTTCCTCCACAGAGCAGCTGGTGGGTTCAGACTGCATGCCTTCAGGATTATAGTGCAGTTTCTTACCTTATATTTTCTCCTTACTTATTTTCAAGCCTGCATCCAGAATCCCTCCATCATATTAAAGTAGTAAATTTATTTTAGAATTTAGCTTTATTTCTTAACATATGGAAGCACAACTTTGGAAATAATACTGAAATTGTGTTTCAAAATAGGCAGTATATATAAGAATCCTTTATTACCTTCCCAAGTCCAAGTGTATGTATCCGCAAAAGTTATTAGTCTCAAAGAAAATCATTGCTGTAAGAACAAACAAGAATACAAACTTTTAAGGGGAAAGTAATTTTCATTGGAAATTTACAACCTATTGTGATTTCTATTTTTAAAAATTAATTTCTGAAGCAGCACTGTATGCATTGTAAAACTGAGCATGAAGCTTAGTGTATACTAGTTGCCTACAAGCTAAGTCAGAAAATCTCTTTTCTTTCAGAAGAGTCTAGAAGGGAAACAAAAATTATGTAGGTTCTATTCTGGTCAAGGGAAAGTGGAGAGTCTGGAGGGCTGCTCCGTTATCTGCATAGCTGTGGTGGGAGCCCTGATTAAGCACTTAACTGACAATCAGTAGGCCAGCTGTTATACCAAGCTGCTTTGTGGTAGAAAGGGGTGACAGTCTCTTCATGCAAACTTAGAGCCTTGAGAAGTCAGTGGGGTAGGTCTAATCTATCCTTTGTTGTTGTTATTTATCACTGAATTGGAACCAACCCATAGCTGACCCTCCAGTGATTTTTCAGAGGCAATGAATTATAATAGAGGCAATTTCCCATCTTTGCAGCTGGTAGATTAAAGCTGTGTGCTTTTTGGTTGATATCATAGCTCCTTTTCACTGGGCTGCTAATGCTACCTATGCTGTTTTTTTAGGGTTGTTACAAGTGGAATTATGACTCTGGACCAAGGGATGTGATTTTTGTTTGATGAATGAACTAGGTGACAAGCTGCTGAAGTTCTTGTCTGTTGCTCCTAGTGAGCTCTGATGATATTGAGACTACATTAAAAAAATAATATAGGTCTCTGGGAACAAACCTTCCATGAACAAGATAAAGGATGAAGGTACGCTATTTACAATGAACTAATACACATTCCTTATTCATTGTCTCCAAATTATTGAAAAATAATGAGGTCCGTTTGAGTGTGTCTGATTCTGGCCATAGTCTTTCTGGTTACTTGCTATACATCTGAGAGCTGGAAAAGGAATAAGATGACAGAAGAATTCACACCTTTGAGCTATGATGTTGGAGAAGAGCACTGGGCATCCCATGGACAGCCAAGAAAACAAATAGATATGTCTTGGAGGAAGAGCATCCAAAGTACTCTTCGAAGGCAAGAATGGTGAGACTTCACTTAGCATAATTTAGAAAGGTTGCTAGGAGGGGCTATTCCTTGGACATGATTCTGGGGAAGGTGGAGGGTTCGTTAAGGAGAGGAAGACCCTTGACCAGGTGGGTTGACACAGTGACTGCAACAATGGGTTCTTGTGTGTCAAGAAATAGGAGGATGGCACGGACAGGACAGGGTTCAGATCTTTTTGTTCGTAGGGTTGCTATGATTTGTATTTGGCCTGGTGGCACCTAACAACAACAACAATATTCATTATCTAATTCTCAGATGTATAGCAGATGATTGGAAAGTCCATGATATGAGTCAGGCATTCTTTAGTCTTTAAACTGATATTGTTGCTCTTCAGGATTTTGGAAAGGTCTCTGACAACAGACTTATCCAATGACAGCAGACTTATGCAGTACTATGTATCTTCCAATTCTCTGATTACACACACACACACACACACACACACACACACACACACACTATAGTTATATACACACATATATTATTGTATATACACTGTACATATATAGTTGTATACATGCAAATACATAGTTGAATATCCTGAATATTTTCTGTCTCAAGTATTTTAATTCGTTTTTCTATTTATTTATTCATTTAGTTCTATATTCATGTGTTGTTGTTATGTGTCATTGAGTTGCCCGTGACTCACAGTGACTCTATACATATCACATCTGAAACTTGCCCTATTCTGAGCCAATATTATAGTCTCTGACAGAATCACATTTCTGCAGTCACTGAGTCAATCCATCTCACCCTGGGTCTTCCTTTCTTGCATTGCTCCTCCATCCTTGCAAGCATGATGTCTCTCTCCAAGGACTGGTCCCTTCCAGCCACATGTCAAAAGTACGTGAGATGGAGATTCAAAATCCTCGCCTCCAGGGAGCAGCTTGGTTTCACCTTCTCCAGACCTGATCTGTTTTTCTGGCAGTCCACAGTACGTTCAACACTCTTCTTCAGCACCGCTACTAAAAGCCATTGATCCTTCTTCTGCCATCCTTAGTTACTGTCCAGCTCTTGAATGCATAGCAAGTAATTGCAAAGGCCATGGCTGGATCAGTGCACCTTAGTCTCCAGACTGACATAACTGCTCTTCAGAACTCTAGAAAGGTCTCTGACAGCAGACTGTCCCCGTGTGATTTGTCTCTTGATTTCCTGGCTGCTGGTGCCAAGAGTGTTGATTTTGGAACCAATCAAGTTGAAGTTATTAGTAATCTCATTCTCTTCTCTGTCCATTATGAAGCTGCCAATTGACCCAGTAGTGAAAATCTTTGTTTTTTTTTTTTTATGTTGAGCTTCAGTCTATATTGAAGACCGCAGTCCTTGTCCTTCCCTCTCATATCCTCTTCAGTTTAAGCAGATAAGGTTGTGTCATCTGCATAACACAGGTTGTTGATGAGTCTTCCTCCGAGATCCTGTTGTCACATTCATTCCTATAAAATCTAACCACCGAAATGGTCAGTTCTGCGTATAAATTGAAAAAGTAGGAAGTTGGATGCATCTCTGACACAACATTTCCTGATCCTAAACCATGCAGTATTTCTCTGCTTTGTTCTGATTACTGCTTCCTGTTCCAATTGTAGGTTTCGTAGGAACACAATTAAGTGTCTGGGATCCTCATTCTTCTCAAGGTTAGCCACAATTTGTTGGGATCCACACAAATGCCTTTGCATAGTCAATGAAACACAGAGATTCCTCAAATACTCTCTGCTTTTGGCCATCCAGTTATGGCTATGGTGTCCCTAGTGTCATGGCCTCTCCTAAATCCAAGGTGCACATCTGGAAGTTCTCTGCTGATGTAGTGTTCCAGATGTTTTTGGATAATCTCCAGCAGGATCTTGCTTGTGTGTGATATTAGTGATACGGTTTGAAAATTTTCATACTCTATTGGGTCACCTATTTTTGGAACGAAAATAAATACAGATCTCTTCCAGTCAGTTGGCTAGGTAGTTTTCCCTTTAGAGTCCTTGGTATAATTTGGTGAGCATGACTTGGGTAGCAGCTCTTTGCTTAAATAGGTCAGTTGGTATTCCACCAATTCCTGGGGCCTTTTCCCCCCCCAATTCCTTCAGAGCAGCTTGAACTTCCTCTTCCATTACCATTGCCTCTTGATCATATGTTATTTCATTAAACTCTTCTGTGTCAGTCAATTCCTTTTTGGTACAATGACTCTGTGGACTCCTTCCATCTTCTTCTCATGCTTCCTGGGTCATTCAACATTCTGCTTTCAGTATCCTCTTTTTTTCCTATTAATATTCCACTCTTTATGAGAGCTAATTGGATTCTCCCCATTTCTCCTGTTCCATGAGTTTCTGGGTTTTTTTTCTTACCATTTTAATGCTACTTCTTGGTGGTGTTTTTTTTTCTCTTTATATTCTTGAGTGATTATAGGTTGTTGATATGTATTTAAGTCATCAGGTATTGGCTAAACTTTTCCAGGTAGTTGATGTTGGTTTTTGCTGCTGTTGTATACAAAGACTGTGTTCTGTAAAAGGTGTGCTCTTCATCCAGGAACTCTAACCTGAATAGTTGTACACTTAAATTACTATAGAGCCAGGCTTTTAATAAGCCATGTCCAAAATGAAAAGGAATCTATTTTATCTCCACCCAGAAAGCATTCCTAATTCTCTCCACACAATTTCTTTTATGTTATCATTTTGAAAAAAAAAATACTATTGCTATTTTGGTGTTTTTTTTTTCTTTTATCCTTGCATTAAGGCGAAACTTTAATTATATTTTAGGGTACTTGATATGTGAGAGAAAGAAGGAACTTACTGACTTTATTTTCCACTCAGATCTTCAATTAGACCTCTCAGACAGTGATTTTGACTCCCTTTAAAATTCCTACCCTTTATATACAAGAGGGTTCTGGTGGCCTAGTGATAAGGAGTTGAACTAAAAACCCAGTGGCAAATGGTTTGAATATACCAGATGCCCCAATGGAGAGAGGTAGGTAATCTCCTTCTGTGAGATTTATAGCCTCTGAAAACTTGCTTGACAGTCAGCTATGAGTTAGTTTTTACTCTAGGGTTCATAACAACTACATATACAATGACTCTATTTCAAAGTCCTATAAGATTCAGCTTGGAAGATAAACTCGTGCTTTTCCTGTCATCTAACCCTTTGTTAATTTCAGACTGTAGATTTCTCTATCATCTTTGTTAAATGACTTATCTCCTAACCATTATTATGTCCTGGTAATGCTTTGAAATCTATTTATCAATGACAGCCCTTCCACCATTTCTTTGTTCTTAGGTTTAAATTCTGTTTTTATTTTCTAACTTATGATAATGATGATAATAATGATAATAATAATAACCAATGCTGTTACTTGATTACTATATCAAACCAGTGATTTACCTTGTGCACTTACGAAAGCAAAGGATTATTTTTCATTTTCACATGTTTATTGTCACCATCTTCTTCTCAAGGTCACATTTGAAAAGCTGGAACAGAAGTAGGGGACTGACTATTTCTTGGATGTAAGGAATATATATTTTCATGGGTTTTCATCCATGAAAACAGAAGGTCACCGGCACTGGAATGTAGATGGAAGTCAGGATGTGGAATCAATCCCCCTTTATCCTGCTGTTTCTCCTCCTTCTTATTCCTTTCCTCTTCTCTTTCTTAAAACTGTAACTTAGCAGAAATTAGACATAATAAACCTAAAATTCCACTATCAAATCAGCAACTCTGCTTTTCAACCTAGTGAATTACAACCAATTAGTTGAAAGTAAACAAGCAAAAATATAAAATATTGAAATACAAGAGACAACAACATTTTAATAGGTTTTCTGTCCATGCTTTAGAAGATCTATCTCACAGAATCTCCAATTCAGGTTTTTCATCTCATTTACTGCATCTATAAATATTTCTCAAGTCATTTTTCTTCAGATTTTTTTATAGGAATACATATGGTGCCTTTGAAAAATATTTTCAGAAGTGCTATGGGTGATTTATTGGTAGTTAAATCTATCTCATGTTGGGTGTGTAAAATCGTGCTTGCTCCAAATATGTAGAATGAATGGGATTGCAGGTTTTCAGAATCGATCCTGACCTCCCTCTGTCCACCTGCTTTTATCAAGTCACCCTCACTTCTGTTCTCTCAACTTTTACATTTTAATAGATACTAGATAGTATCTAGTATCTAGAGCTAAATAGAATCGAGTTCCTGGTATGTACCTCAGCATTGCCCTCACACTGTTATACCATTAGAATGTTTTTCTTATTTATGTAGTTTTTTGCTGTAAAATTAACGTATCCATGGCAAACCTTTTATTCCCCAATTTTCAAATTTTGTATTTCTGGGTTATATTTTTTAAAGATAAATATGATACATTTAATCCCATATAAATTGAGAGAGGGAGCAAAAATAATATCTTCAGCAAAGGTTCGGTGCATGAGATCATAATCTAATAACAACTTAAATTTAGGGAAAAGAACTGGGGTCAAAGCCAAAGTAATTCTGGGTTAAAGTGTATGAAACTCAAAAGAAGAATGAAGAAGAAACAGGTTGAGCTTAAATAAACCAACTTAGAGTGGACTAGATGATTTCCTTAAAGGCAAAGATTATAAAACTTATCTCACATATTTTGGCCATCTTGTCAGGAACAACCAGTTATTGGTAAAGGACATCACATTGGAAAAGTTACAGGGATAGCCAAAGAAAAGGGAGACCCACATTGAGAAGGTATGTCACAGTGACTATCGCCTTTGGCTTGAGCATGTCAGCGATCAAGAAGATGGTGTAAAAGAGAATATGGTGATTTGTTGTTCATACACTTGCTGTGAGTCATAGTGGATTTGCTGGTTCCAAACAACAGCAACAGATAATAAATATAAATAAGATCTAGAGTCATAGCATGACTCTTTTGTATTGTCACACTTTGTAAAAGACATTTTATGTTAAAATTTGAATCTTATTTTACTTATTAGCTCTTAAAACTAAATATGAATGATTCATTCATATATCAGAGATCTAAGTTGCTGCACAACTTAGTGTTCCAAGTGATAAAAGAAATTCAATAATAATTAAGACATTACTACCCTCAAAGAAAAATGGTATCTGGCAAATGAAAGATTTAAAGATGAATAAAATGCATGTATGTAGTTATGAAAGAAGGGAAAGTGAGTGGTAATTTGTTCTGTGAGTTGTATATGAAATTGTTTGCTTTTTATATTCCATTGAGTTGGAGCCAACTTACCCTCCAGCAGGTTTTCAGAGACAATTCATTGCATGGGAGGAGATTGGCCATCCTTTTTCATGAAGAAGCTAGTAGATTTGAACCACATTCTTTTGGGATTGCAGGACAGCTTCTTACCACTAGACTACCAGAACTTCCTTTAAAATGTTTAATATTGATAATACATTAAAGTTTTGTCTGCATTTATTACTTAGACACAAAAGACTTTTCTACTCTGCCCTTTACACTTACATCATGAAGGCAATATAGTTGAATTAAATGTTATTTTTTTTTAATTTTTGCAGAGCTTTCTGAAAAATCAAGCTATGTCTTTATATAGATAAACGTCACATCAGTATATTCAAGAATATACGAATTGTTAACACTGCACATTTCAAGATAAGGCTAGATTATTTGTAAAATAAGAGTTATAAATAGGTGAATAGCTAAATAGAAGGAATGGAAGTATAGAAGAAAAAAGAAAGATAATTAAATAAATGAGGAAAAGAAAAAAAGGAAAGAGGGAGAAAGAAATGAGTCTTGGAAAAATTGCAATTGACCTACCTTAATCATAAGATTCTATCTATAAATAAGAAAAATGATTAATGTATTCAAATAGGAGCTTGTTATAATCTCTAATATTGTGAATGTTGTGCTAAAATTTTATGAGGTAAAGTATACCCTAGAATTTTGTTATGTGTAATGAATGTCACAGTGACAATTCGACCTAACTCTCTACTGAGTTATTTTTTTAATTATTTCTATTATATTTTTAAATCAAAACATTGGAAAAGAAATTCTTGATTAATATATGCTCTCATTGTTGTTCCGACTTGGATATATCTGCTCCGATTCTACTTCAAAACAAATAAGAATCAGATACCAACTTTTCTTCATTGTGTTCAGAAAAATATTTGTATATCACACAAAAATAATACAACGAAAATTTTAAAAAATGCCTTTTGATAGTATATAAACTGCCACTCTCATCTTTTACTTCTTTCTTCAGGAGAGCTCCAAAGTTTGATTCAATCTGGAATCAAGTTCCGCTACAATAACTCCCAGAGCTAGCCAATTATCTATGAAAGTTTCTTCTCGGATGCCCTCAGTTAGCTCTGTTCACTCAACAGAAAACTTGTGGTACTGAATTCATTCTAAATGACAGGCAGAAAATATGTACAATTTGAATGGCAATGTAAAGATATAATACAAATCGTTGAATTAACTTTAAATTGATTTGTATAGTTTATGTATTGTGTGTGTGTGACTGTACACATTTTCTATACATTTTTCGGTAAAACCATTATAATGTTTTTATGTTTTAGTAAAAATAAGGTAAAAGTGTACTAATTTACTTAAAATTCTAAAATATACTAAACTATGATTATGCAAAGGTGTTTGACTGTGTGGATCATAACAAACTGTGGCTGACTCTGAGAAGAAAGGGAATCCCAGAACACTTGATAGTGCTAATGAGAAACCTATACTTGGACCAAGAGGCAATCATCAGAACAGAGCAAGGAAACACTGCATGGTTCAAAACTGGGAAGGGCGTACACCAGGGATGTGTCCTGTCTCCATACCTTTTCAACCTGTGTGTAGAACAGATTATCTGGGAGGCTGGGCTCTATGAGGAGAAATGTGGCGGTCAAGATTGGTGAAAGATCTATCAACAATCTGCGATATGCAGATGACACAACCCTACTTGCTGAAACTGAGGAGGACATGAAGTGCTTGCTGCAGAGGGTCAAGGACTGCAGCCTCCAATATGGATTGAGGCTCAATGTCAAAAAGACAAAGATTCTCACCACTGGACCAATTGGCAGCATCAGGATGGATGGTGAAGAGATTGAGATTGTACACAGCTTTAGTCCGCTTGGCTCCACAGTCAACACTCTTGGCACCAGTAGCCAGGAAATTAAAAGATGTATTGACATGGGAAAGTCTGCTGTTAGGGACCTCTCCAGGGTACTGAAGAGCACTGGTGTCTCTCTGGAGACTAAGGTGCATCTCTTACAGGCCATGGTCTTTGCTATCACTTCTTAAGCATCAGAGAGTTGAACAATGACTAAGGAGGACAGAAGGAGAATTGACACCTTTGAGCTGTGGTGCTGGAGAAGACTATTGAGGGTACCATGGACTGCTAGGAAAACAAACAGATTCATCCTGGAAAGGGTTAAACTGGGTGGCTACTTGGAGGCAAGGATTCTGGGGCTTTGTGTGACATACTTTGGACATGTTGTAAGGAGATACCAGTCCTTAGAGAGGGACATCATTCTTGGTAGGGTGGAGGGACAGTGCAGGACAGGAAGGCCCTTTATGAGGTGGATTGATTCAGTGACTGGGGTAATCGGGATGGGAATGTCAGAGACAGTGCAATTAGCACAGGACAGATCAGAGTTTAGGATGGTTGTACATAGGGTCACTATGAGTCGCAAGTGACTCGATGGCACATAACAACAACAACAACAACAATCTCCTTGAAAATTAGATCACATTACTTGCAATACTGTTTGAGTTTATATTCTGTACTCACAAGACATGACTTTGTTTAGATCCTTCTATCTACAAGGTTCAATCACATAGATAGAAAATTTGAGTGCTTTATTCTTACTACCATAAAGATTCATTCAAACATTCAACTATTCTGTCAATTAAATGGCACTAGATATCATGCCCCCAGTGCTATTGTTGTGTACCGTAGAGTCAGAACCAATCCCGAGCTGGCCCTCAGGTGGATTTTCAGAGGTAGTTAATCACATGGGAGGACATTGTCCATCCTTCTATAGAGTGTCTAGTGGCCTCGAATCATGTACCTTCAGGATTGCAGCACAGCTTCTTGCCTCTAGGCCACCAGAGCTCCCTAATATACCCTGTACTAGCCTATATTATGTACTACATATGATAGAAGATGGGTAAAGCAAGATGTCTATTTATGTTTCACCAACTATGCAAATGCATTTCACTGTGTGGATCACAACAAATCGTGTCTGACATTGAGAAGAATGGGAATCCAATAACACATTGATGTGTTCATGTGAAACCTAGACCTAGACCAAGATGCTGTTGTCTGAACAGAGCCGAGGAATACTACATGGTTCAAAATCAAGAAAGAAGTGTCCTAGGGATATATTCTTTCCCCATATCTTTTCAGTCTATATGCAGGACATATCATTCAAGAGGCAGGACTTTATGAAGACTCTGGCATCATGATTTGAGGAAGATTCATCAACAACCTGTGTTATGCAAATGACACAATCTTAACTACCTAAACTGAGATGGACTTGAGTACTTGCTACAGAACATCAAAGATTGCAGCCTTTAATATTCACTGCAAGTCGACATCAAGAAAACAAAAATCCTCACCACTTGACAACAGTATAATGAGAAATGGAGAAAAGATTGAAGTTCTTAACAATGTTATCTTGCTAGATCTGCTGTATACCCTCAACAAGTGCAACAAGAAAAACAAAAGACAAGCTGCATTGGGAAAATGGGCTGTCAGGGACTTCTCTAGAGTGTTAAAGGGTGATGATGTCTGTTTAGAGACCAAGGCACACCAAATCCATACCGCATACAGTCTTTCAGTTGCTTGCTGTCTATCTGAGAGCTAGACAATGACTAAGGATGACAGAAGAATTGACGCCTTTGAGTTATGTTGCTGAAGAAGAGTATTTAATATACCATGGACTGCCAAGAGAACAAACAGGTGTGTCTTAAAGAAGGTGAAATCAGGTTGCTTCTTGGAGGTAGGGGTTTTGCAGCTCTATCTAACTTACTTAGGGCATGTTTCTAGGAAGGACAAGAGACTGTGACAGCGGGGTCAGGTTTGTCAAAGACAGCGAGACTGGCTTTAGGATAGGACAAAGTTCAGAGCCATTGTTCATAGGGTCACTATGAGTCGTAGTCAATTCTAAGGCGCGTGACTATAACAACAGTAGCTTAAGATTTAAAAAGTAAGGTATAACTGAGAAGACTACACAAGAGATATGAGAAGGGAAGTACTCAGCTGCATAATGATGCCCTGATGTTAAGAAGATATTTCCTCCCATGTAATTAATTACCTCTGAAAACCCACTGGAAGATCAATTATGAGTTCTAAATCAGTGGCACACGAAAACAACAACAAATGCATGGCTGTCATGTCAGAATTCATTTACAGCTGGCCCTCCATTGGATTTCTGAGACTGTAAACCAAAAGGTAGGGATGAGACTTCTCAATCTTTCTCCTACTGAGTTACTGGTGAAATTGAACAGGTAGGGAGGTGCATGCAGCTTTTTAGATAACCAGTGTAATTCTCTACTTAGATATAATTTTACCTTACACATTTAATTTAAAGACATCAGAAGCAGCTTTTCTCCTCCTTCACTTTCTTTTCTCCTTCTCTCCCCACAGTCAAGTATTTGAGGTGAATATAATCTGGTGCTAAATCCTGCTACATAAAAATGAGCATTTATTATAAGAACATGGAGGAAGAAGGTGACTGAAGATTGCATGTCATAAGGAGAAACCAAGTGAAAAAGAAATGAATTGTCTTTATAATATTAGTATAGTCAGATCCTTAAATCATCAAGAAGAATATGTGAGAAATCAAAGAAAAATACTAGAATTTCAACTAAAAAGGACAAATGCTTAAAAACTGTCAAATACTATGAGTGGCAGCATGGTTAAATACTCCACTGTTAATTGAAAGGTCAATGGATCAAACCCACAGAAGAAAGAATAACAATATCTTCCACAAAGACTTATCGTTTTAGACATTCAGTGGGATCATTCTACTCTATCCGTTACAATCACTCTGAGTTGGAAACAACTAGACAGCAATGGTTTTGTTTTTGAAATGGTTTTTATAGAGTGCTTCTGCTAGGACGCGGAAGATAACTATCAAAAGTACACAGCTAGTATAGGAAATCATCCTGATCATCATAAAGCGTGTGGTGAAGAAAAGGAAAACACAGATAATAGCATCATTTCTATTATATATAGTTTTAATTGAGTTGGGTTTAGGATTTAAATTTTGTTGTTGTTGCTGTTATGTGCCATTGAGTCAACTACAATTGACTGGATCTCTTCAAATAACATGTTGAGCAGAGCTCATCATTTCCACCACACTTGACCCTATTGTTACAATCTTGTGTACATCCATCACGCTAGGGGTCTTCTCTTACGCTGAATCTCCACCTTTCAAGACATGATATATTCATCCGAGGACTGGAACTTTCCAATAACGTATCCAATGCAAGTTTCACCATCCTTGCCACAAGGAGCATCCTGGTTTCAATTGAATTTAAATTTTCATTTACATCAATTACCTAGTAATTCCTTACTGAATAGTGGAAACTAGTAATTCCTAATGTTCTTTTTCTAATTCTTTAATGTTATTTTGCTTGGACATTTCAACTTAGATTCTTTAGATTGTTTGTCTATTTTGACTATAGTTTTTCAAATCATTTCATCATCATTACTTTAAGCTCTGACTTCTAACTTAAAAACTGAATTCTAATTATTCATTTAACCTTTGAGTATCCATTAAAGTGATATCACATAGATAATAATTTTAGAGTAGGAAATCCAAAACAAACATATTTTATTAATTAAATTCTTTTTTTAATTCAAAAGAGACTTCAGAAAACAGTTCTCATTTAAGGCTTAATATGTAAAATTTATCCTAGTAGTCTTGGTATAGTAGTTTCAGCAGTTCTTCTAGTCTCAATAAGTCTAGAAATTTCTAATTCCTTTGAGAATTTGGAATTTTTTTCTGTACTTTTCTCCTTTAGGTCAGGATTCTTCTAGGACTTTGATGACAGCATTCATTAACAGAAGCAGGCCTTATACTTATTTTCCGTGACCGCAATGAATAGGAGACAGTTGTTCATGTAGGCAGCCAGACACACGTTTAAATTCTACTTCTGATTTCTAACTTTCCTTCTTCCATTGCTGCTCCCAGTGACTGAACACCAACTCTTGTGTCTTGCATGATAACTTGCTAGCTTTTAAGCACCAGCCACAGTGCAACGAACCAGGAAGTAGGACAGAAGTACTGAAAAGCTATGATAGGCCAGTCATTTAGGATGTGCCTCAAAACAATGACCCAAAATATAGAAGGATAACTTTTGAAGCTGTACGGGGCCTCAAGGCAGGAAGGCATGGGAGCAGATGGTTGAGAATGGGCAGGGGGAAATGACAGGGTCATGCAAATTTTTGGTTGGAGGGTGGGTTTAAAGGAAATGGAAAAGACATAGTGTAGATCTGAAAAGGTGGGGTACTAGTGGACATATTGGTGATTGAGTTTACAAAACTCAACTAATGGGAACAATTGTATGAAACACAATGTGAATGAAGTATAATGTGAAAAAAAATGTATACAAATCTTTTACTTGCATAAATATAAAAATAAATCCAAAAACCAATGAACCTAAATCTCCAAACCTATTTTTTTATTAATTTTAATTAATTAAGATTTACAGAGATTTTGGATTTCCATTCATTCATTGTTGCACTTTTCTCCCTGCCCACATCTTCCCCTCAGTTCATTCTTCTCTTTGAAAAATAAAAGAAAAATTCTTTCGTTATTATACAGTCCCTCCCCTCAAATCCACTCCACTATGCAGCCTTCATTCTGGACTCCTGTCATGGTAATAATACCCAATCATATATCCCCTTTAAACACTTCTCTTTCTCTCATCTGTTTCAATGCAATATATATAATTTATTCCATCTTTCTCTGTTGGTTGCCTTCGAGTTGAGCACAACTCATAGTGACACTATGAACAAAAGGCCTGAAGCCCCTCTACATCTATCGACATTTATCAAAATTCATAGAGTTTCCGGAGGCATGTTATTTAGGAAGTTGATGGCACTCCTGCAATAGACCTGAACTGACAATGAGTATAAATTTTAAGTAAAAATTATCCTCTGTACTTCAGGAGCTGGTAATCTGTTCTATAAGATAGCCATCACACACACACACACACACACACACACACACGTTGCTGTCTCATTATATTTTAGGGAATTTCGGTGGCTTAATGGTGGGAAGTGTGCTGCCTACAGAAGCATGTCATTTGGATCTACCATCATGCTCCTCAGAAGAAAGATTGACAATCACTTCCCATGTGATTTACTGCCCCTGAAAACCCACCAGAGGATCAGCTATGTGTCAGTTCAGACAAGTCAGTACATAAGAGCAGCAGCAACAACATAGGTATATTTTCAGCCTGTGGAATTTGCCTGCCACATAATAAGAAATAAGTGGATCCTGGGAGAATATTGCTTAGCTTTTTGTAAGCCTTGAATGTGCTTGAATATGAACATAAAAGTTCATTCCTTCATCCAGAACCAGTTTGTTGCCAAAAGGTATGTCTTCACATGTACATGTTGATCTTTAACTCTTTTCAGTGTTGATTACATGAGGTTTGGGGGGTTTTCCCCCACCCTCTATTGTATAAACCATTTCATAGAAAACTACTTGGTAATAGTTATGCATTGGTAACAGGTACAAAGGTGAGAAAATAAATTCATTAATTCAGCAAGTATTTGGGTAGACAATTTTTTCATATCTTAGTGTACTTGCTTTTTGTGGATGTTTTTCAAGAACAAGTGGAATTTTATTTCAGTGTACTGGCAAAATATCATGTAAGTGTATCTGCCACAAAGTCTAGCCTAAGGTTTCAGGTAAAGAGTATTTAAAATATATCTATTTAATAAGTGAACAGACTAGGAAGCTCAACCTTTTCCAGATAGAATCTGATAGGTGTTACCCACCTATCTCTTCTTTGCTGGACTCCTCCATGTTAGCTTTTTAAACTCTTCTCTCTTTACAGATTTGAACTTTGTGTTTGAAGACTATAGCTTGATGTTTGGTGAATTTTATTGGCTATTAGTTGTTGTTTTGCTAGCTCCCTTCTCTTTGAGTGATAATGCTCATTTCCTGTCTATTGAACTAAAAGTCTGCTGTTTCTAAAAGGAGAGTTTGATTTTTGACTAATAACAAACAGCTGGTCCAGAGAGGCTTTTCTACTTTTATTTTTTTTTTTTTTACATTTAAGTCCTGAGTCTCATTGGTTTGTAGAATACTCAAGGTGGGAAATGAGCTATTGTGGACATTACGAAAAAGAATGTCAGAAGCCTTCACGGATTTTCGGGTGCTTTGTTTAATATTTCAATTATTTTCCAAGTTTTATCTTTTAGCTTCTCTCTCCATAGTCATGCCTCCAGATAAAAGTTGAATCAGCTTAATTTATTTATCCATCTGACATACTTTAGGCATATTGAAAGGAGGGACCAGTCCTTCAAGAGAGACATTGAGCTTGAAAGGGTGGAGGGACAGCACAAGAAAGGAAGACACAGCCTGAGATACATTTACTCAGTGACTGGGATAATGGAGGCAGATGTGTCAGAGACAATGAAATTGGTTAATGATAGAGCAGGGTTCAAAGCTATTGTACATAGGGTCCCTTTGAGTCTGAGTTGACTGAACAACACATCAACAACAACAAAACAGACAAAACCATCCATTAAAGTGAAGCACTCAGAACATAAGAAAATAGAACTTTCTTATGTCCAGTTTTAAGAATTCCACGAAAGATTATAAAGCGATTTTAAAGGTGGTATTCGAATGTTTTTTTAAAGCATTTGTGTAGTTTTTAAAAAGTATTTGACTCAATCAAAATTTTGTCAATGAGCGCCTACTTTGTCCTGGACACTACAGTAAATATTACTAGTAAGTGCAACTCATTTTTACATGAGGCTGAAGTTTTTAGGAACTATTGTAATTTAGAACATCACTGTAAACAAAGTACAGAAACACTTTCCCTTAAAAAATGTAGAAGTGGTGATGCATTTAGAAAATATAGTACTTAAAACAAGCATAAAGTCTAAATTCCCCCGAGGCAATGGTGGCTTGAGAAGGCAATGAAGAGGGTGAAATCAGGCTAGTAGTCAGCTCTTGATCATAAAAGAGGCAATTTCCAGACGGCAGCATTGCCTCCTCTGATTATTAATAAATAAATATTGACGCTAATTTAGCACTTTCCATCTTCAAAGCACTTTACAATTATTAATTAGTCCTCTTAGGACTATTTGAAATATAATTTCTGAAGTTTGTATTTAAAGAGAATTTTCATCACAGCATTTCTTGGCTTCAACTATAGCAACTTTCATTTTTTCCATTTTCTTATTTTCCTTTTCTGATATTCAAGATAGCAGATGAACATAGCTACATATGTGTTTCAGGGAAGAGTTTCTCTCAGATTATCAAGTTTAGAGTCACAAGCAACTACATTTGTATTTTCCCCCAGAAATAAATCAGAATATTGGCTTACTTTTCCAAAATGCCTACAAACTAGCAGAGGTACTTTTTTTCTTCAGGTTTCTGAATTAGCTAACTTTTGTATCTAAACCTTTATACAAGGCACAATACTACTCTGAGTTTCTGCTGAAGATGCTGCCATTCTACCTTAGTGGACTTATTCCTGAGATTTCTGTTTCTGTACTATATCTTACAACAAGGGAGTATGTCCTACATGTTACATCAAGATGTTGTTATGTGTCACCAAGTTGCTGGCGACTCATATAGCAACTCTATGTACAATAGTTCTCAACTCTGTCCTATCTTACGGCAGTCCCACTCTCTCTAACACATCTACTCAAATTACTCCAGTCCTTGTGTCAATCCATGGGTTTTCCTCTCTTATATTGTCTTAACAACATACATAACATAGCATCGCATCGCATCGCATCGCATCGCATCGCATCGCAATGCAACGCAACGCAACGCAACGCAACGCAACATAACATAACATAACATAACATAACATAACATAACATAACATAACATAACATAACATAACAAACATAGCATAACATAGCATAACAACAACATACAGTTCTACACCAGTTAGTTTTTAGACATTTTATCTATTTCTCATATGATTCAGTGACTGGGGTAATGGGAATAGGTGTGTCAGAGAAAATAAGATTGGCTCAGGATAGATCAGAGTGTAGGGCTGTTGTACATAAGGTCGCTATGAGTAACAAACAGCATATTGTCCCTCCACATTTCCAAGCATGATGTCCTTCTCCAAGGATCGATATCATCCTAGCCACATGACCAAAGAATGTGAGACAGATTAAAAATCGTTGCCTCAAAGGAGCAGCTTGCATTCATCCTCCCCAAGATGGACCTGCCTGTTTTCTCCGTCTCAGACACATCTGTATCTCAAAGATGTTGCAAGCTATAGAGACTGACAGTCACTGTATATAGTGCAAGCATGGAGACACCTGTCTTTTCAGCTTTGCTGAACGAAATGTCTCTCTCTAGGGGAATACATCTCATCTGACCACTTGAAGATAAGACTGTGACCTGTAAGTTGATGATGAAAAGAGGAGATATGCAAATTCAGTTTGACTTATCGATCTTAACAAATATATGTACCCATTTTGTGTATTTGTCTAAGTAGGAAATTGTTGGTACTTTTGTGGGTTTGCCACATTCATCGTCTTTCCCATATCTACTTTATCCAGGCCCATCTCAATGATCCACAGCAAAGTATTACCTATCTGTGAACTTAAACATGATCCCAATATTCAGAGGAGAACCATCTCTGTAGTTCAGAATTGCAGCTTGCATCTTATTTAAACTAAAACAAATATATTATCCTATGTGCATTTTTAAAAGATCCATTTCTCTTTATTTTATCATAATCCCACACTAAATATGTTGTTGTGGTGGTGGTGGAGGTGGTGGGGGTGGTGGTGGTTAAGTGCCCTTGAGTCATAGGCAACTCATAACGACCCTATGAATGAAAGACCTGCACATTTGTATAACTTTTATCCTTTCTCCATGTTCATAGGGTTTCCAGAGGTGAGTTATTTCGGAAGTGGATGCCACTCCTGCTTCCAAGCTTGTTTTAATTGGGGAACTCCACCAGACACTGTCCACCACGGGTAACCATTCTCGCATTTGCCACATCAGTGTCACAGTGTTCAACTTCACAGCAACCACAAGTTACCTCTGTATGGCAATTGGACACATAAGGGCCATGCGACCTAGAAGAATGTTTCACCAAAAACAGTTAAGAACAGGTCCAAGGGCCACAGGTTTCAAGAGCAGAGGGAGACTCCAGTCCCCAAGCCTCATGAAGGATTTTAAGCTACAGCCTGGAGCAGGCGCCACCCTTACTTACCTTTAGTCTAAGCCTCAGTTCAGATGTCAAAGCTGGCATCAAAGTGCACTACAATGGTTTGTCTATGCTTCTCCCTATTTAGTGATACAATGGTAGAGAGCAGTTATTTTTATTTCCTTTTGCATTCCTTAGGGACTTGAACTTTGCCTATACATGATAGGACCTGAATTACTGAAGAAATTGAAAGCACAAACATAAAAAAAAAAAGAAAAAGAGATCATGGACAAAATAAGCAAGAGAGTCGACTTTCTCTAACACTTCAAAGAAAAGCTTTAGAGAAATATCTAAATTCATGCCCAATCCTCACTCCTGATGAATTTGTAATGGTACATAGAAAATGAATGAAAGAGAAATATGTTTATGGCTTGCCATATGTGGGCATTAAACCTTGATCAGACGATTACGTTTGCCTCAAATACACTATCCTTAGGCTAGCAGCACTGACCTCAATGAGGGTAGTCTGCGAGCTTCAATGACCCCTGGTGGTGCAAAAATTAAGCATTGAGCTACAGCTGGAGGATGAGACTCAAGCAATTACACAGAAGAAAAGATGTGGTAGCTTATCTGGTAAAGAATATAGAGAATACAGTGCAGAAAAGTCTCTAAGGTAGTTTTACACTATTAGGTAACTTCACCGTGAGTTAGAAGCTAGTCAATGGTACATAACAACAACAAACTCCATTCCCTGATAGGAAGTTCCACTCTAGTTACTGAGATACCAAGTTTCAGCTCCCCTTTAAAGAACCTCAGACCTTTACAGAAATTAGTGACATCATGGATAAGCAATGGCTATGGTTTCTTTTTTCACCACAGAATATCCTCTGGACTGTTGTCTTTATAATGCTTTAACCCACCTGAGTACTTCTACGTGGTCCTTCTGAACAAGCAGGGAGCTCTGAGGGAGGTGTGCTCCATAGGGAGGTGTACTGTTCAGTGAGAGGTCACACCTCTCTGGCAGTTCAAATCCACCAGTGGCTCCATGGGAAATAACTTTAGCAATCTTCTCATTTATGATTTACAGTTTCTTAAAACCTTCCTGAGTATCAGAACAGGTCAGTTATGACACTAGAGCAATGGTGCTTACTTTTGATTTTGAATACAGCACAGTCTTTTTCATGTCCTGTCACACTGTACTGTAATTGTATTGAAATTGTCTTTAATTGTCTTTAGGAAACATGGGAGTGGGGGAAACAGATTGCTTTGCATACTCTCTGAACTCTTGGGCCTAGAAAGTAATATAGGAGAAGAGAATGAAGAAAAGAAACGAACAAAAAGAAGGAAGAAATGTCTCATTTCTAGAAAGAATAAACTTTCTCTAAGAAGTCCGGGAACATTAGATGTGTTACTTCTACAATCTTGACTAATAGGAGAGCCTTGAGCTGTTCAGGAAAAACAAAAAGCCTCTTAGCAAGAGGAACTAGTTTACTCACAGCTCCTTTGCAACCATCCTTGACACTATAATCAGCCTTGGTCTGCGTTCCCATCTGTCTGATTTATATTGGATGACAGTGGATTAACTGACCTTAGCTATAATATACTGCTGTGTTCCATGAGATACCTAATCACTACAGCCAAATGTAAAGACGTCTTCTGCACTAACAAACAATGTTGTACCAAGTTTATCTATAAAGTGCTACCTGAATACCTTTCTCTGGTTCACTCTGGATTAAATTTGCTTTGATAACGTCTCTATATGTATTTTTTAAATAAATTTTTTATTTTAATTGTGATTTTAACAAAAGTTTACAGAAAAGTTAGATTTCCATTCATTCATTTTTGTAAATTTTAAAACGTTTTACACTGGTTTATTTACAAAGTTTGAATACATTGTTTTAGAGAAAAGATTCTTACAATTTCCCTCACCCACCTACCCATCAAATTGTACAACCCCATGATTCATCCCCCTTTCCCCATGTACATCCTCATCTCTCTGCTTCCAACCTCTCCCACTCATCTTGGATCTTTATACTTATTCTACAATAACGGTCTTAGAGGATATTTATCCTTGTAGGGCTGAGTTATTTCACTCAGCATAATGCTCTCCAGTCCCTGCCAAGTTAGGTAATAATTTACAAAGTTATTGCCCCTACATGCTTCATAGTATTCCATTGTGTGAGGGTACCATAATTTCTTAATCCATTCATTTGTGGTTGGACATGTGGGCTGTTTCCATGTTCTGGTGATGGTGAATAATGCTGCTATGAACACTAGTGTACAAATCTCAGTTTGTGTCTCAGTTCTCATATTCTTTGTGTATTTTCCAAATAGTGGAATAGCTGGGTCATATGGAATTTCTATGTTCAGCTTTTTGAGGAAGGGCAAAACTGCCTTCCAAAATGGTTGTACCATTTTACAGTTCCATCAACAATGTATGAGTTCCTTTCTCACCACATCCTCTCCAACACTTATTACTTGCTGCCCTGTAAAACTTTGCCACAGTTATGAAAGTGAGATGGTACCTCATTGTGATTTTGATTTCTGTCTCTCTTATTGTCGGTGATTTGGGACATTTCTTCATGTGTGTGTTTGCCATTCGAATATCTTCCTCTGTGAAAATTCTTTCCATGTCTTTTGCCCATTTTGTAATTGGATTATCAGTCTTTTTCTTGTGGAGACCCAGGAATATTCTGTAAACTTTAGTCATAAGACTCTTGTCTGAGATGGTATTGCTCCCAATCTGTAGGTTTTCTTTTCACCCTGTTGGAAAACTTTTTGATGCACACATGGATTTAATCATGAATCAATTTTATCCTCTTCAGATTGTGCATTTCTGGTTGCATTTGGCAGTCTCTTTATACGTTGGACTAGCGCTTCTAAACTTAATCCCATTTTGTCTCTAATGAACGTTCTGGTTTTGGGTTTTACTCCTAGGTCTCTGATCCACCTTGAGTTGATTTTTGTGTGGTGTGAGATGTGGATCCTGTTTCAGCTTTGTGCAGATGGAAGTCCAGTTTTGTCAGCACCACTTTTTGAAGAAGTTATCATTTCCCCATTTTATAGCTTTGATTTCCTTGTTGTATATCAGTTGACCATAGATAGCTGGGTCTATTTCTAAGTTCTCAATTCTGTTCCATTGGTCTATGTGCTGGTTATTGTACCAGTACCATGCTGTTTTGGTTACTATTGCTGTGTAGTAGCTTTTGAGGTCAGGGAGTGCTATGCCTCCAACCTCATTTTTTTTTCTAAGAAGTGTTTTGCTTATATGGGGTCTCTTGCCTCTCCAAATAAATTTGAAAATTTCCCTTTCAATTTCCTTAAAAATGAATTTGGTATCTGGATTTATATTACATTGAGCACGTAGATTGCTTTTGGTATGATTGCCATTTTCATAATACTGAGTCTTTCTACCCTTGAACAGGGCACATTTTTCCATTTCTTTAGGTCATTTATTGGATCTTGCAGAAGTGCTCTGTACTTTTCTTTGTACTGATCTTTTATATCTCTAGTTAGGTTCCCTCCCAAGTATCTCAATTTGTGAATGGTTATTGTAAATGGTATTGTTTTCTTTATTTTCTTCTCTGAGTTCTCCTTGTTACTGTAGAGGAATCCTATTGATTTTTGGATATTGATTTTATATCTTGCCACTCTACTAAATTAACATATTAACTCTAACAGTTTTGTTGTTTGTTGTTTATGATGATTACTCTTCAGGTTTTACTGTGTAAACATATCATCTGCTATATGTATTTTTTTTAAAGTTGTTCTTCATAGGATTTTTATTCACAAGAATGTTGTGTTCTTCCATTTGTTGGTTAGTTTCTTGTTTCATTTTATCATGCATGTAGTCTATTGCACGTATTAAGCAAAGGTAGGGATCATATGATATTATACTATATTATATAATGAGCAGCATAATGGACATAACATATGGTAAAATACATAAACAAAAGAAAGTTTTATATCACAAAGAATGTTGTTGTGTTGTTAAGTGCCATCGAGTCATAGGTGACTCATAGAGACCCTATGAATGAAAGTCCTCCACAGTTGTGTAACTTTCATTCTTTCTCCATGTTCATAGGGTTTCCCAAGTCAAGCTATTTATGGAAGTAGATGCCACTCCTGCGACCAAGCTTGTTTTTAGCCAGGGAGCACCACCAAACACTGTCCACCATGGGTAACCATTATTTCATTTGACACATCAGTGTCACAGTGTTCAGCTTCACAGCGACCACAAGTTGCCTCTGTACAGCAAGTGGACACACCAGGGCTATATGACCTAGAAGAATGTTTCACCAAAACAATTAAATACAAGCCTTAAGGCCACGGATTAGAGTCACCCACCTGTGGCTTGGCAGCATCGCTTTTGGTCCAACAGACCAACTGGTCTCTCTCTATGTTGTTCAGTGCTGTCTAGTTGTAGGAGACTCATAGTGACCCTATGTGGCCACCAAGCCACAAAGAATAGTCTAGCTTTGAATTTAATTCATGCTGATGAAATAGAAAGTCATTGAAAGGAAGGACAATCCTCATTAATATGGATTGACACAGTGCTAGAGCATATTAGAGATTATGAGGATGGCACAGGACATGACAAGATTCAGATATGTCGTCATAGGGTTCTATGAGTCATAGTCATTGACAGCACCTAACAATAATTCAGTTCATACACACTGTAAGCCTTGACAACAAACCCTGACTAATGTGAAATTTATTTTAAGAATTTAAGGTACTCCAGTAATAGTTTTCAAAATGTTACTTTTATTTACAAGAATATGATCTGTGTTTTCATTATGTGAAAGAAAATGTCCAGTTTCATTTATATTGGACATAACACTTTTGAAACTGTAGGAAGTTTTGAAAAGCATACACTCTTTGCCTCCCACCCCCACCGATACCATCCAAGAATGCTTGAGCTCTATCCTCATCGATGTCCCATGTGGCAGTTCAGAAGCAAAAAGGTCAGAAACAAAACCTCCAAGTTCACAAGATTTAAAGGCATGTTATCAGAGTTGGACTAAAGCCCCAAACCATATGGGCTATAAGGTCAGAGCTTAGCTGTTTTTCTATTTTATTACTCAAGGACGAGAGGACATGAGGCATGAGAGTTCAACGCCGCAAACTGTCTACTGAGGTGGCCATTTCAGCACTGATGGTTACCAGTTGAGTTCTGACCACACAATTTAAATCAACAGCAGCGAGGCCCTAGTGAGGATGTGAGAAGCAATATCACACACAACATCTTTTTCCTAATTATTAGGCCCTGGACAGGTGACAGGAAGGGAACAAGGGGCGGAGGTGATAGAGGAAGGAGGGGTGGGAGGCATAGTGACATTTCCCATCTCAGGAGTACAAGATTCATTACCTCTTATGAAAAGTCGCCAGGCTGCTGTGAGTCCTGACATACTTCGTGACAGGAGAAAGTGACATGGCCATTTGACATTCAGGGCTAGAAGGTTGCCGGTCTGTAATCACTAGTTAAAATTGAATCTTGTACATTGCACCCTGCCAGCACAGCTCAACTCTTGATAATTATTTGGATGCTACTGTATTTGGATTTTATTTCCCCAGCAGAGAGAGGAAGTTGAATTTATAGTTTACCGCTGGGTTAAGATTGGAACAGCCTAGATCTTTTTTATGGTTAATATGACAGAACTAAATAAATCTGAAGACATTTTTTTGGAACCTATTTTAATTCTAAACCACTTGGGGGTAACGACGAGATGCCACAAAAGATTCAAAGATACAACTTCTAATTTCTCTTGAACATGCTAAAAAAAAATTTTGTCTATGGAAATGTTTTCCACTTCTTCCTTTCACTTCATAACACTTTAAATAACCCATCTGGACATATAAGGGGTTGGGAAACACTACTATGCAATTGCTATGTTGAAACACATGGGTAAGAGCTTGTTTTTTTAGTTTTTATTTTGCTTTTTTTTTGTACTTAAGGACGTTGATGTTCAATGCCACTTAACTATTTCTTTACATTAAGGTCAAAGTGTAAACAGAAGAAATTAAAATGAGTTATTTCAATATAATTAACTGCAAGACAAACTTGATTTAGATACAGGCAAACTGTGAATCCAACAAGTATGGTTACTATAATCACTCCCTCTTCTGGGGCATTGAAGTGTGTTGTTCAGTAGCATGACCTATATATTTACTTCATTAATTCCAGAAGGATCCCTGATGCCTGACTTGACAGGTTCATTCTAACATTTTGAGGAGTCATATGTCACACATTGATAGAGGTGCAAAGTGACTTCCAGAGCAAACATTTCATACAGCTAGAATAAGTGCTGAATGTGTACTAGGGTTTAGCTGTACACTGGTAAGCAGGAAGACCCTCATAAGTTACTCATTGTTGTCTGGTCAGAATAAACTCATAGCTGATCCTCTCTTGGCTTTCCTAAAGCTGCAAATTACCCATATTTCTCCCAACGAGTATGTGATGGATTCCAGTTACCAGGGAAATTTTGCCTTTGGTTCTCACAGACCACATCACCAAAGCTCCACTAAAGACAAACTTTTTAAAAAATCACCATCAGTGTCAAATATTTGTTACTAGAAAAAAACAGAAATTTTAATTAAAACTTTATTATTTCCAAATGTTCTAGAATAAGTGGCCATTAAGAAAAAAAAATTACACACACACACATACACACATACACACACACGGGAGGAAGATCCTCGATAAGAAGGACTGACACAGTGACCTTGGCAATAGGGTCATGTGTGTTAGAGACAGTGAGATTGGCTCAGAATAGGGCAGGATTCAGAGCTATTGTTGATAAGGTTGCTGTAAATCATAGTTGAGTAGATGGCACATAACAACAACAACCACAACACACACACACACACACACACACACTCATACTCAACTCAAAGATGGCTCTCCAGTGGGTTTTCAGAGGTTATAAATCACAAGGGAAGATAATGCCCGAGAAAGAGCTGGTGAATTTGAACCTTAGGTATTATAGTGCAATTTCTTAGTCACAGAGTCACCAGAATTCCCTACACAAATAAATACCACCCCCCCACACACACATATATGGATAGTCAGCTAATGAGTTGGTTCCAGTATGATGGTAATTAACAACATCATCTACAAAATTCACATCAGCTAGTATGTAAGACTAATGCATGAAACCAGCCTACTGATATATATAACAAAAAGTTAGAAATAATAATTCAATTTATTTTTGTTATACAAAGGTTATATGGTCAGCGAGGGTGCTATAGACAAACCTAAATAGAAGAGTGTCTAATGATCAAAGAATAGGATAAAAAGAAGTACAAAAGAATTCAGACTATTCATCTATTTATAGACCATGTAGGCCATACATATCCAAGTCATGGACTGTCCTAAGGTCTATGAATGCCCATGTTCTTAAAGTAAAGCTCTTTTTCTTATGAGCAATGCTTGGGTGGTAACTGCTAGTTTTTATTTTCCTCTTTTGTCCTTCTTTCAGTTTTTGGTAGCAAGTACCACTTTGACAATTTTCAACTTCATATTGAACAGGATCTGAAACGTGCAGGAAAGATTCAGCGAGGTAAATTGACATAAATAGCTGTAATCAGAAAACCATGGAGTTGGAACTGACTCATAGCTGACCATTCAATGCGTTTTCAGAGGCTATATAAAGCATGGGAGTATTTACATATTTTTTCTTTCTCAGAACAGCTGGTAGATCCAAACCACATGCTTTATTATTGGCAGCTCAACATCTTACCCACTAGACCACTAGATCTCCCTAATAGTCATAATTATTATTGCTGTTATTATGTGTAATTGAATACATCATTGGTCACAAAGATGGTCCAAGGTAAATACTGTTATAAATATAAATAAGGTTTCCATTGGTTATTATGTCAGTTTAAAGACTAAAATGACTCTAACACAAGGCATTGTCTTTTCAATGACTTCCTATGCATCTGAAAGTTGGACATAAAATCAGGATGACAGGGAAAAAATGATGCCATTGAGTTTTGTTGTTGTAGAAAAGTACTGAACATCCTATGGACTTCTGAAAGAGCAAACAAACATGTCTTAGAGAAGGTGAACTAAAGTGATCCTCAGAGGCAAGGATGTTGTCAAGCTTCATCTCACATCCTTTGGCATGTGAGTCCTTGGATATGGACATCATGCTTGGAAAATTGGAGAGTCAGCAAAGGAGAGGAATACATTCAACATGAAGGATCAACTCAAAGACTATAGTAATGGGCTTGAGCCTATCAAGGATGATGAGAATAGCATAGGACACGGCAAGTTCAGATTTGTTGTTCATAGAGTTGGTACGGTTTATACTTGACCCCCAAACAACAACACTAGATAAAACACATTTTTGGTAATTAACAAGACATTGTGGTTGATGAAATGATAATTTCACTAGTAATGGACAATGACTCCGGATGATAGAAAGAGAACTGATGCCTTTGAACTGTGGTTCTGGAGAAGAATATTGAATACATCATGGACTGCCAGGAGAACAAACAGTTTTGTCTAGAGATGGTGAGACCAGGCTTCTCCTTGAAGACAAGGATTCTGAGGCTTTATCCAACATTCTTTGTGCATGTTGCAAGGAGGGACCAGTCCTTAGAGAGGGAAGGGTAAAGGGACAATGCGAGAGAGGAAGACCCTTTATGAGATGGATAGATTTAGTGATTGGGGAAATGAGGCTAGGTGTGTCAGAGACAATAAGGTTGACACAGGATAGAGCAGGGTTCAGTACTATGAGACAGACACAAGTGACTTGACAGCACATAACAATGAAACTTGAGTATCTAGATTGGATAGATAAAGTTCAGTAAAAATTGTTTTTCAAGAACATTACGTTGTAACTGCTCTACTTGAAAAGAGAAGATAAGGGCAATTTCCTTTGTCCATGGTCAGCAGTGACTTTTAATATTAATAACAGAGGTCACAAGACAAAAAGCAAATTGCAACTGATAAAAAATTTTGTCAAGACAATAACTTGTGACACCCTGAGCAGTGGTACTTCTTTATTGTGACAGAGAGAGAAGCCCCTTAGCTTTCCACCAAACTAAATCTTACTCATCAAGTATGGTTAATTTCAAGTTCCTTTATTCCTTAAAGTCGACCTGACTAATCAATTTGGCTGATCATTCCTTCTCTAAATGTCTATAAAAATTGTCACTCTGGTATAAGTATACCACCTGTGCACACTTTTAATGTATAAATTAGGGAATTCTTTATGTGTATCCTATTTTATAGCCCTTTCTTGCACAAGCAATTATTCCCTGGAGGTAAAAACCCTGAGACCTAAATTCACTTTAGAACCTCCTGAAATGCATTGTTGTTCTTCTCTATTGAAAAAGGAAATAAGCATTCACAGTTTCTCTCAGTCTAATACTCTGTTGAACCATGAGATCCTTTTTTTTTTGTCTTCCCACATCTACCAGACATAATGGGGAAATGACTCTGGAACAAATCAGAAGACAAACATTGAGGTTGAACTATAGAATTATTTTCTTATGTGTGCTTATTGGAATAGTTTTAAATAGATTTTTGCTTGTTTGATATTATTACTGTAGAAATAAACTTATGATTTTCAAAAGTTTTTAAACTGTCTAGATACTCCAAAAGACAACTGTTCAGTGTTGACTACAACTCCACTTTTTTTAGAGAAAGATGGATGATAGGAAGGAAAGTAATGATTTTTTTTAAATTTTTAAGTTTATATAACTCTATGTTCAATATAAATGGAACAATATAATAAAAAATGCCTGGTCCTGGGCTCCAGACATGCCAAACTTACCCCCAAACAACTTGGCCCAGTATATCAATGCCAGTCAGAGCTCAATATAAAGCAATCACCACAGAATGAGTTTGAGTCATTCAACTTCCGGTTCTGCAAGTAAAAAGCCCTCCTGCTTCAACAGAATCCAATAGTGGTTTGTTTGTTTTTCTTGCTTGATTTTTATTGTAAAATGTCATATCATGAGCTATCTTCCTAATCTCTCATTTTTAAATTTTTTTTAGTATGTTTCTGAGGAACTTATGCTCTGTCTGGAAGCTTCTACTTATACAACTTCCGGGCATATGTTAGTCATGTGGCTTGCAGTACAAGTAGTATCCTGGAATATTAAACAGAAATCATTTTCTCATGTAATCAGGAATCTTTTAGCTAAAGTGATATGTTAGTTATTGCTGAAGCTGCAATGAAAGGCAGAATTTGAGGAACATCATTTTTTATTGTGATTTTAACGAAATTTTACAGAAAAGTTGGATCTTCAGTCAATCATGATTGCACATTTTCCTCCATACCACCAGTTCACTTTTTCTAAAGGACAATTACTGTATAGCACCATTGTTATAAAAGAGGTCTGACATGGAGGTTGGGAGGTAACTAAAAAAAGCTAATGAACACTGCTTTGGAACAGATGAAGGGAAGAACTGCTTAAAAGGAATATATGACCAGACATTATTTGTATGGAAACAGTCCAGAATAAAAGGTGCACAGTAAAGTGAACTGGAGCAGGGGGGAGAGAGGAAATTATTCAACAATGAGAAGCATCATTTTTCATAGGTGAAAAACATATGAGTCTGAGAATACATTGGAGATGCTATTTTGATGCTATTACTGTTTTCACACGCATGCTGGTGTTCACTTGACATATATTGATTACTTCTTTGACATCACACAATTGGGGATCAAATAGTCAATATCCCATTGAAGAGAGGAGTCTGGGAGCGAATGTGTGGGAGCCTTAGGTGAAGTCCAAAGATTGAACCAGTGGATTTCGATAGATTTGCTTTATTTTCCTTGGGTTCTCTGTTTTGCTTGAGAATGAACATTTTTGTTGTTGAATGAGATTTGAGCTTATTAGTGGTCTCAGAAATCTGAGGCAGACTCCCTTATTCTCAAAAGTCACCTGGCCATCTGTGTGATAGTTTAGCAGCAAATTCTTAACTTCCAAGTTCTCGGGCCTGCTAATTCAAATGTAGAGGGAAAATATGGGTTTGCCTTTCCTGCCACTCTCTTAATCAAGGTAATTTTCTGAAATACAACTGTGGAAAATAGTCTCTTTTATTTTAGGATCAACAGTAGTTCTTACAATGTTAGGCAAACCCTAGCCCCTCCTTTAAATGTCAGGAAAACAAAAAACGTTCCCACCTGAAAGGCCTATTCACTTGTCTGGAAAGGATTTTTTTAGACTGTTCCCCTTAAGCTGCTTTCTCCTTCCGAACAACTTCCCAATCCCATTCACAAACTGTTGCCATGGTAAATAATTATATCACAGATGAATTGTGTACACTTCCTTTTCATCGCTGGAAGAGAAATTGTAGAGGAAAGGGGGGGGAGAATCAAAATCCTTTAAAATTACAGGGAAGATAGCCGAGGAACGATTGCTTCCTCGTTAACATAATTAGCTCCATGAATTATAAATTGGTATTAGAACTTGCTCTTCATGACAAAAGGAGTAATTATATTTACTCATGTAAAATTAAACAATACCAAAAAAATTAATGGGACCCACCAGAAACTCTCTTGACATTACCATAAAATTCAGAGATCTGAATATCCTGCAATCTGAAGTGATTTAAGCAGAGTACTATTTAATGCTGCTCAGATTTGCTCTGTAGAAATGTAACCCCTGGCTAGTTTATAATTGAGCACCTATGTTAAAAAACATTCCCCAACACACAGACACATGCACAAATACATCTACATGCTTCAACAGGCACCAATCATTCAAAGGTTTCTTACAAAATTTCTTTTTTGCACAGAAAAGGCCAAATATCCCTGAAATCAAGTAACAGGCCAAAATAATTTCCACAGAAAGCTTTGTTGATACTAACTGTGACAAAGTTGAAACCTCCAGAACACACGATTAACTGTTTATCTAAACAACTGTCCAGAATGGGAATGTAGTGAGGGAAGGTTGATAAGTTTAACTTTGCAAAGCCAGAAGGGTTTACCATTCGGGTTGGATGATCAGGATGTCAATGTGATGATATTGCTGCAAATCTAATTCTGGTTCCCAAAGGTCAATGAGTCACACAAGAGAATACCAAATCCATACCAAAGAAGAAAGAACAAGTAGGGAGTCACTTTTGGCTAATTTTTCCCACTTGTCTAAGGGCCATTACGGAGATCTCATAAAATGATGGGATAAAAGAAAGTTATATGGTAATATTTCAAAATAGACAATGTCCTAGAAATTATTATTATATATACTGATACTTTCATGGTGATATTAGTCCTTTCTCATGATTTGATGTAAATAATACATAGTCTATATTTTTCTCTTTCTGGACAAAATCTGCAACAATGAACTTGAGTTCCACTTTGTGTGGTAGGCCCAGATTTAAAGACGTCAATCAAATTTCAGCCAGTATCCACATTTCATGGTGTCTTCTAGCTGTGTCATATGCTGGGAAAGATTCAAGATTATAGCCATTTATATGGAATTCCTCACAGGGATCACTGTTGTCAGATAAGTCGTAGAAGGCCTCCTTAAAACAGGTGACTTATCTAAAAGAGAGGAACAATTACAAAGCTAGTAACTCAGCTGTGTAGACAACAGTAGTAAAGAAACTACGGTAAATGGAAATGTCTTTGGAGAAATTATATTTTATATATTCACTTAACCACCGAGATTTTGGAAATGATCTACAATATGTACAACTCTGCACTGAAAGGTCTGAACAAGAACAGCAGTACATAATATTGAAACACGTTCACTATACTTCTAGAATTTATGAAATCTAGAAACTTAAACCATCACTTAGAATAGCATATAGCCAAAATGATGTGTACAATGAATTCTTTAGACTATGACAAAATGATTAAATCATAATGTTAAGTGAAAAAAATCAAGATAATAAAATTGCTATTCTAATGATGTCTAGTATGGGCATATGGGATGACAATCTGTCGCTGCGTTTCCTCCTGGCTGCCTTTCTTATTCCAGGGCTTCTTAGAGCCCAGATTGATTCACTTTGCTACTGGCAATGTTTTCTAGTCTGTCCCTTACTTTGCATTTGAGAATGTCACCTCTTGGATTAGCCACTTGAATAGGTAAGAATGGTTTGCCCAATAAACAAGGAAAGCATGTTCTTAGGGAATCATCACAGGAGGGGCAACAGTTGTCCAAATCAAAGACTCATAGATGTTATGATAGAATACAAGAAAAAGTGAGACCAAAGGGAAAGGGAGCTGATGAGACACTAAATGAGATTGATGTCAGTTCTCGTGTAAACATAATGTATTAGACAGAAATAAAGTTGACACAAGGGCACCATTATGCTGGGTTGTTTAAATTATGACAATTCTTCCACTTCAAAAATGTCATTGGCATTTGTCTCCTTAAGACCCCTTCAGTTCACTGTGCTACTGAAATGCCTTACCTTGGCAGAAGACTTGTGACTATGCAATGTCTTTCCAACAAACACGGGGTACAAACTGCCTGTCTAGTCTAACTCTTGTTACAGTCACCCAATATCCATCAAGACACACGAGTAGTTTCTGAGTGAGAAGAGATTCTATTAATAGAAAAGAGGCTTTTGATATATTTTTCGAGAACCACCTTTTACATTCCTGTCTATCGGCCTGGCTACTTGAGCTAAGAAGGACCACAGTAAACTTTGTCATGTTACAAACACATATGTATTGTCAATGTCATTGAGGAGATCCTTGATAGCAGTTTACTGTTAATCCTTTTTCTACCACCCTAATCTCTACCTTAAGCAACCAAGGAGATTAATCTTGTGCCCCTTTATTCATCATGTTTTCCTTTCCTTTAAATAATGTTTCATGATGTTCATTAAGGTATATTTTAATGATATTGCATGGCTGACTTTTGTTTATATTTAATACATTATCGTTAGGGAGCTCTAGTAGCCCTAGTGATAAGTAGTTGCACAGCAACTTACAAAGTACAAGGTATGTACTTGAGAGTATGAGTTGGAAAAAAATGTGGGTCTTTTCCAATCAGCCAGCCAAGTAGCAGTCCTCTGAATGTCCTGGCATAGACTGGTGAGCATGTCCAGGGTTGGATCTTTTAGTTTAAACATGTAAATTGGTATTTCACTAATTCCTGTAAACTTATTTTTTTGCCAATGCCTTCAATGAAACTTTACCTTATTCCTTCATTATCATTAGATATTGTTTCTTTTATGTTTCCTGAACATTTTCAATGTAAAGCCGTTCTTTATAGTACAATGATTCTGTGTATTCCTTCCTTCTCCTTTTTATGCTTCCTGGATCAAAGACTATAGTTTCAATGTGGATTGTATCACAATGTCATGAAGACAAAAATTCTCACAACTGAACCGATAGGAGACATTAAGATAGATAGAGAAAATATTTAAATTGTCAATGATTTTTCATCTTAGTTGGATCTACAATCAACACCCTTGATACCTGCAGTCAAGAGATCAGATTTAATGTGTTATGCAAGTCTGCTCTTACGGATCTCTACAAATTCCTAAGGAAAGATAATGTCAGTTTGAAGACTAAGGTATGCCTGATTCGGGACAGTGTCCTTTAAATCACTTGCTATGCATCTGAGAGCTGGACAATGAACAAGAGCAATAGAAGAACTGATCTTGTGATTTTGGAGAAGAGCTCTGAATATTCTGTGGACTATCAAGAAAAAAAGTTTTTACTGGGGAGCTCCACCAAACACTGTTTACGATGGGTAACCATTATCACATTTAACACTTTTGTGTCACAGTGTTTAGCATCACAGCAACCATGAGTTACCTCTGTACAGCAAATGGACACACCAGTGCTATACCACTTAGAATGTCTCATTCTAGTAGCAGTGGCAAAGTTTAACAGGATTGGTTGCTGTTTAAAACAAGCTTGGACTCTGGAAACTCTATGAATGGGGAGAAACAATTAAAGTTATACAAGTGTTCAGGTCTTTCATTCATAGGGTCTCTATGTGTCATCTATGACTTGTCGGCACCTAACAACAACAACAATGTTTGACTGTGGATCATGATAATTTATGGATAACACTGTGAAGGATAGGCATTTCAAAAGTGTTAATTATACACTTGGAAAAATCATACATAGGCCAAGAACTGAACTAGAGGTTACCACATGGTTTAAAAATTAGGAAAGGTATGCATCAGAGTTGTATTCTTTCACCCAGTATGTTCATCCAAAAACTGACAAGTTACGTTATAATAAAGGTTTGACATCAGAATAGCCTGTGGTGTACAACTTTGCCTGCAGAAAATGAAAAAAAATACTTGAAGCACTTATTGAAGCTTTCAGTATGGGTTACACTTAAAAAACAGGAAACAAAAATATTAACTTGGACCAGTAGGACTTCAAGTTTACTTAGATTCATAGTCAACATTCATGAATGCATTAGTCAAGGAATCAAGTTAAGTATTACAACAGGAAAATCTGATGCTAAGAATCTCTTTATATTTATTTGTTCAGAGGCAGTTAATCACGCAGGAGGAGATTGCCCATCTTTCTCCCATGGAGCAGCTGGTGGCCTTGAACCATGTGCCTTTGGGATTGCAGTTCAACTCCCTGCCACTAGGCCACCAGAGCTATCTATCTATCTATCTATCTATCTATCTATCTATCTATCTATCTATCTATCATCTATCTATCTCAAACTATATGCCAAACAGATCATTCATGAGGCTGGATTTTATGAGGAGAAATGAGGTATTAAGATTGGAGAAAGACTCATCAACAATCTGCATCATGCAGTTGACACAACCTTCCTTGTGGAAACTGAGGAGGACTTGAAACATTTGCTACAGAGGTTCAAGGACTGCAGTCTTCAATATGAAGAGAAGCTCAACACCAAGAAGACAAAGATTCTCACCACTAGGCCAATTGACAACATCTTGATAAAAGGGGAAGAGATTGAGATTGTTAATTTTCAGCTTGCTCATCTCCACAACCAACATTGTTGACATCAGTAGTCAGGAAATAAAATGATAAATTGTATTAGGAAAATCTGTCAGAGGACTCTCCAAAGTGCTAAAGAGCCACCATGTCAATCTGTAGGCTAACCTAAGCTTCATCCAAGCCATAGTCTACTCAATTACTCGCTACACATTAGGAGACGGACAATGAATAAGGATGACAGAAGAAGAATCAATGCTTCTGAGTTGTGGTGTTGGAGAACAATATTACACATTCCATGGAGTGCCAAGAGAATAAACAAGTTTGTCTTGGAGAGGATGAAACCAATTTGTTCCTTAGAGGCAAGGATTTTGAGTCTTCATCTGACAAACATATGACATACATATTTCCAGGAGGGACCAGTTCTTGGAGAAGGACATCATGCTTGGAATTATAGAAGAACAAGAGAGAAAGATCAAGGAGGAAATGGACTGACACAGTAATAGGGGTAGGTGTGTTAGAAACAGGGAGATTGTCTCAGGATAGAAAAGGATTTAGAGCTATTGTACATAGGACCACTATGAGTCCTAAGTAACTCGACAATGCATAATATGAATAAAAATGAGGATTTCTTTAAAGTCCTAAAGAGTAAGAAAGCCACTTTAAAGACTAAAATGTATCTGAGAAACATCATAGAATTTTGACTTGCTTCATATACATTTGAAAGTTGAATAAAGAATAAGGAAGACTAAAGAAGAATTGATAACTTTAAATTAGAGTTTTGGGTGGAAATATTGAATGTACTACTAAAAGAACAAAAAAAAAATTTGTCTTAGAAAAGTGTATCCAGGGTGCTTCTTGGAGGCAGGGATAGTGAAAATTTATCTCATACACTTTGGTCATGTTAGCACAAAAAAGAGTAAAATCATAAACTAACTTAATTGAAACAGTGACTGCAACAATGGGCTTTAACTAAGCATAGCTGGATATGTGAGGATGATGCAGGACCCGGCTGGATTTTCATCTTTTGCACACAATGTTACCATGACATGGAATTGACTCAATAGCCCCTAACAGCACAGTAGTAACAACTCTCTAAGGCTCACTCAGCTAGTACACATAATTAAACCACAGTAATCCTATCAAGTATTGAGTCCATACATTTCACAGTAATGTTATCTGTGTTGTTGTAATGGTATAACTGAATAAATAGAATTCTCAGAAAACAATGTACTTTTCAAAACCCCTATCAGAGCTAACGTTGGGACTTGAATATAAGATTGCCAGGATGTTGAACTAGATTTTCCCGCCCTCCTCTCGACTTCAAACAAAACACTAATAGTTGGATTAGTAAACTGATTGATTGAAAAGTAACAATTAGGGAGGGAACCCTGATGATGCAAAGGTCAAGCTCTGAACTATTTTGAAGTCACCCAGAAACTGCTCAAGATCAACTACCATCCAGATTACAGACTAGATGTTGACTAGACATCGTGATTAATTAATTATAGTAATCAATGATAATATTATAGAATAAAATATGTACGAGGAATCTAGTAAATTGTAATTACGATGTTATAAAACAAAATACATATGACTGAGAAATCAATATGATTTATAAACTGTCAGTTGAATAACTAAAATAACAACAAACTACAGCCCAGAAATCTTGTCGAAGCAATTTTCCCTGCCATACAGGCTGGCTTGTTGTTGTTGATTGCCTTTGAATCGGGCATGACTCGTAGAGACCCTTTTAACAAAAGGCCTGAAGCTCCTCTACAACTTTGGACATTTAGTGAAGTTCATAGAGTTTCTGGAGGCATGTTATCTAGGAAGTGGATGCCACTCCTGCTTCCAAAGAAGATGGCTAGGAGTCTGAATTATCTTGATAGCACACAACAATAACAAAAATAGTTGGTTATCAGCTCCTCTTAGGGATTTCTAGTGGTTTAGTGATAAGGAATTATACTGCCAATGCAAACATATGCAGTTCAAACTTACCAGATGTTCCCCAGGACAAAGATGGGCAGTCTCCTCCTACGGCATTTACTGCCTCTGAAAATTGGCTGGAGGGTCAACTGTAGGTCATTTTGGACTTAATAGTGCATGCTAATAACAGCAAAGCTTCTTTTGATCATAACTTGCTCCTGCTTTGTGCAGATAGACAGCTGCCCCGCACAAGAAATCAATTATGCACTTTTTCACCTAGAGAAGCCAGAGGAAGAAATTCTGCAAATTCACAACCACGTGTGGATTTTGAAAACAAATCAAGGATTATCACTTTCCATAGGTCAAAAAGAGTCCAATTCAGAGCGTGTATAAATGGTAGCCTGATTCACATCTAAACCCACCATCATCTGGGTGCTGAAGAACTAATGAGGAACAAATATCCCAAGAACTCTGCATGGCATTTGCAATGACCCCTGGTCTCCTGACTGAAATCCTCATCAGGGCAAGCTCCAAAAGCCAAATTATTTCACCTAAAACCTGTCGACTTCTATTAGATCATCCCGGGCATTAATTTCAATTTTCATTTTTCTGCACTATAAAGAAAGGAAAAAAAGAAAAGAACTTACTATGTGCCAAAAGCTTAGCTGCCAACTGTTGGGGGAGGAAAATGTGATTTCTATTGAATACTGCACTTTAGAATGAAAGAAAACATCGTCTAAATGAAGCTGAGGCTCTCAGTCACCTATGCCTATATTACTGTGAAATCAATTATGTGGGTTCTTTCGAAAGTTACTGATTGTAGCAAATTGAATGGCCTTCATTTCAGCATAATTTGGAGAGGTTGATGTAATCAGAGACCTTACACCACAGCAAGATACAAGATTCGTGATATTCAGATGGGAAAAAGGCTAGAGTGGTAAAACTTGCTCCATACCTTCCGCTTACCGGCTGTAACGCTTTCATAAGTACAACAAATGAAATTGTTTTGAAGAAGGCGGGGATGGTTCTGAAAGGATGTGTATGAGGGTAAGCAAGTGGAATTGCAAGAAATTGCACAATTGTCCTCATATGTGAGGAGGCTGCAGCATCTCATCCTGGGCCTAATTGGCTGCACAGGAAATACTTTAATATCAAATTGTGAAGCAGGCCCCTGAGCCGAGGTTCAAGCTTAGATGGAAGGAAAGTCAAAAGGCTTGATTTTTCTTGCCGTGACTATTTGTTCCACTTCATTCCTTTGGAATTCTGGAGATGCAAATTATTGCTCTTCAAGTAATAAATTGATTGCTCCTAAGACAATTTTTTGGCTGGAGAAAAATGTGTGGTAGATTCGGTTTCATTACATGTGTCTAAATGGAAAGTATCATAAGGCTTCTATGTGGGAAGCAGCTCTGTTGCGATTAAGTGACCCTGCTTTGTAGGGAGCCAATCTGCATCACTGCGCATAGAAACGGGATGGTTTGTTTCGGATTAACCAACCACAATCAAGTTTTGTGAATAGACATTGGTTAGCTATAGTGAGGCTACAACATGCAAAACATTAATGTATTAGCCAAAACTTCTGGGACAAAGTATAACGTTGAGAAATAGCCTAGATGGCTTAGAATTAAAGAAAGACATAGCAGCAGGCCTATTTCCTTTATGCGGAGACTCCTTTCTATTTGTTCTTTCTTCACCAATTCCAACAAGCCCAATTAAAGCACAGATTGAGGGACATACTTTTTTTGGATCATAAAGACACCTTACTCAATTACTACTTACTGGATATCGTCAGAATTTTGAAGCGTTGATGCAATGAGCGGGGGGGGGACGGGACGGTTCCATTGTAAAATATAGGAAGCTGTTGCTGTTGTTGTGTACCGCAGAGTCGGTACCGACCCATCTTCTGAGATAACGTCTTGAAATCTCTTGCCTCTAGCTGATTCTTATTCAACTAGATTTGAAGTGTCTCCAAAGGTTTCCAATTTTGAGAGAGCTCTGGTGGCCTAGAGGCAAGAAGCTAAGCTTGTGTTTCGAATCCACCAGATTCTCTGCCAGAGTAGTGGATGGAGATGCTTCTGGAGAAGGAGCAATGTTCTTCTGTGTCTGTTGAACCTGACTCGATGGCACACAAAAAGGGGAAAAAGAAAATAAAAGAAAAAGGATTCTAACGTTGTAATCTTTACTGAAAAAAACTATTTTCTAGCAAAGCATCCTGTACGTTTGAACTACTGACCTTTAGATTAGCAGCCATTGTACTTAAGGGTTCCAGACACATTATAAACTCAGAAATATATCATTAGATCTATCCTTTCTGGTGGCTCTGGGTTGACTTGCAGTTCCAATCTTTCGATTAAGAGCATGCACTAACCCTAACCAGAAACTGAAGCAAAATATCTGTTACTCTATCCTAATTTAATCATATGATGAAACAACATAACAATATAATTTAACAACAACAACAATAAGTTTATAAAGGAAAACCATTAAAACATCAACTCAATAAAGAAAAGCTAGTGAAAAGATATGACACAGGAAGGAAGCTCATCCTCGTTACCATTAATGAGTGGGTAATGGATTCGACCTAACTCAAGCTCCAGCAGGTTCTCAAGGTGAGAAATCGTGAGAGAGGAGTCTCCCATCCTTCTCCTGTGGAGAAGCGGCTGAATTTGAGCCCCTAGGGAGAGGTGGGCTTTAGCAGTGAAACTTTCTACGAACTTCGCCACAAGAACTCCCCAAACGAAAAGCATTATTCCAAATTTTTGGTGAGAAAACTAGCTTCTTCTGAGAGAGAGACTTGTAGGGAGGCAGCATTCCAAAATGCAACAAGTACTCTTGGTCCATAGACTCACTGACATTAGTGTCAATCCCTGGGAAAATGAACCTCTCATTGGAGGGACTTTTTGTGGGTTCAGTGAAGATTATGAATTTTTGTGTGGATGAATTGTTTCACTATAAAGGAGGAACTCACATTCCATAACCAACTCCCATAGAGACTGAGAACTGTGTCTGTGCCCATGAACAACCGTGAAAGATTAATACAAATCTGAGTCTTGTAAATAGCCTGAAACGAATACTTAGTCCAGCATTTTGGAATCAAAAGCAACTTTCCCCACTTCCACATTATCTGTTGTGACTAGCTTTGCTGAAAAGATCTTAACTACTAAAATCTAGTTACAATTTAATATGATCCCAGTCCTCATCCTCAATGTGAAAATTATCATTACTGTAATCTAATAGATATTTTTATTTGCACATCTCTGTAATTACTTTTTCACTAGGTAAACATGTATTAAATTTCATCTACCTCTTTGTCCATTTCTCATGGAGCTCTGTCACTTAGTGATAAAGAATTGTGCTGGCAGTGAAAAGGTATGCTGTTCAAATCCACCAGCTGCTCTGTGGGAGAAAGATGGACAATCTCTCCCTTGTGATTTACTGCTTCTGAAAACTTGCTGAAAGGTCAATCATAGGTTGGTTACAAATCTATGCTATACAACAACAAAAATAATCTCATTGTACATTTCTTATTAATGGGGATCACACTGTGATTCAACTGTGCATCCTCAGGAAATTAATAGGAAAACAATAATAATATGCCATTTTTAAGATTGCTATGCTCTTTCCTTAGTACTTTTACTCTTTTCAAGAATTCTCCATAAACAAAGGAAATAATATGATATTTTTGATTCAACAGCTTGCTGAAAATCATCTAGCTACCAAGTACTGAGTTAAGTTTTGATAGATGCCTAGATGACCATTCATTGTCTTTATTTTTAGTCTTTATTTCAAGTCTTGCTTTGGACAATAAAGCTACATGTTTTCATATCAACAGTAGCAATTCTAGTTATCATAACTAAGCAATAATGAGAGTTTTGGATGCTTGTTAGAATTCCATTTTCATATACAGGATAAGTAATAAAACAGTTACCCAGAATAGAATGGTGTCACCTAGGAAAGATTAGAACCTTGACTCAACCATTGAGAAGGTCTAGTGATGAAGACAAACTTTGCTGTAGTTGATAGGCGGAGGAAGAAATAAATATAGAGTCTAGAAATAATAGCTTCATACTACATGCTTGGTCAATAAGCCAGAAACAGGAGGATCTATCCAAGAGACAGGTGAGGGTTTTCCCTGAGGAAAATTCAACTTGGAAATGTTTCAGGAGAAGGAGTATAGTCAGTAGTACAATACAAACTGAAGCTCTGGTTAAGTTAAAGCAAATGCTCAGATGTACAGATATGATGCTGGTCAATTTCTAGTCCTGAAACAACAGCTATTAAGATAGGAAGAATGGTTGAGACTACAAGGTACATAAAATAGACATGTCAAGAGTCAAATGCAAGATCTAGATTGAGCAAAAATAAGACAGTTTAGCCAAACATATGCAATACAAGTCACATTACCAATGAAATTTCCCTTCAACTGATTGTCATATACCAGATTTCATCATGCAGATGACATAGAAAGTCACCTCAAGGAAATTATGATTTGATATTATATCTCGTAAAGGAAATTATTATAACTACCAAACCAGAGGATTACAGACCTCAGAGTTGATACACATTATTAACTATCACACCCAGAGTCACAGTTCAGAATTTTTTTATTTAATTTGACCTTGCTAGGGTCTGAAAATGTACAATTCTAACAAGTTCTCATGTGATCTCAATCCAGTGGCTACAGTTTGAGAGCCAGTAAGTTTGAATATTGTTGCTATTCATTGTCAACTTGATGCTGATCTGTAGTGACTCCTCATATATAGAACAAAACTACCCCATCACTACACGGTTTTCAAGGATGTGATCTTTCAGAATCAAACCACAAAACCTGTCATCTGAGGAGGAGGCACTGAGTGGTTTCAAGCTACTAATCTCCCTACTTGGAAGAACGTTCTACTATTTGTATCGCCAAGGACTCTAATTAGAGTATAACTTCTCCTAAGTATCATTTATAAAACTGATCCAAAGTCATCAGAACTCAACAAAGAGTAGTGAGCCTTGTTGTTAGGAAGGGACACTGCTTCCAAGAGATGGCTCCTTTCCTATGTTTCTACTCTATCCCTATTTTTTTTTCTACTCACATATTTCCTGACATCATTAAACTGTAGATTCATCACTTGTCCCCTCAAAACCCCTTAATTTTTCATAATTTATTTAAATTTATTAGTGATATATTTGATTATGAATTAAGGAACTGTGGATAATGCAGTCCATGAACAGTAGTCTTAATAAGAAAAGTAAGGAACAAACACGTTTTTTCAAAGTGTCAATGTAATCAGACCTCATAATTGCCAGCAATGGCGGAGTTGAGGAGCAGGTGCCTGGCATCAATCCATATAGCTTCATGACGTTAATGGGAGTCCTGTGGCTTCATTCCCAAGTACCACTTTGAACATTCATCCCAAGGTATGAATTAACACAATGTAGCTCCTGTACTGCTGGGTCTTATTGCTTAATTAATGTGATCATAATGACAGTAGGGAACTGTAAATTTTCTATGTCACTTCATGTCCTGTAAAGTTTCAATAGAATAATGAGCATTATAAGAAGGCAAGTCATTTGAATGAGAGAGCTTAAGTGAGAGGCAGTGTCCACCATAAAAAAAGAAATTATGCAAAGATATTAGCTGAGAAAGACATATGATGTACACCAAGTTTTAATATTTATGAATGAGCATAGCAAATCAGAATTCTGAACAATTAATTTATCATTAATATGTACCATTTCTCCATTTTACATCAATGAGAAACATTGTACTAACTTTATAAACCAAAGATTAGCAATTTTTCCCTAGAACTTTTCCCAAGGTTTATAAACCTTGACCTTATTCAAGATATTCAAGAAATTGCACTATAGTATATTAGGTATAGTGGGACAAAAATATGTGAAATTTATGGCAAAATTTCTCAGCATATTGTATAGAAACAATTCCCACAAGTTCTTAGACTTATTGCTCTTTTCTATATTATGTCATATTCAATCACATTTTAGCATTTGATGTTATGGACTTCTTAAATTTCTTCTCACTCCTATATTTAACTTTTTCCTTGTCCATAGTTTCCCAAGAGCCTTTTTGTTCTCTTTTCATAATTCTGCTACATTATTTCATTTTTCTTATTAATATATTCCTTAAAACAAGCAGACCCCTTATTCCTGATTTTTTAAAAAAAAAATACTAGTCTACAAAATTCTAATACATTGATTTAGAAAACAGATTCTTCATAATTTTTGTTGTCTATTCTGCCTCTTCACTCTTTTTTTGCTTCAGTAAATGCATTTCTAAAGCACAGTTGCAATATTACACTTAAGAGATATAAGAAATTGTACAGAGGAATAAAGAAGACAAATGTGTGGGTAAATTATACACGCCATACATCATTCCCTCCCACTTCCATGTTGTACAAAATTTCTTTTATTCTAATATTTAAGCTTGTACCAACAGACTTATTTCATTTTTTAATTTATTTCAAAATAACAACTAAGCTGAAATACAATCATTTTCTAACTTCATGTTGACTTGAAATTTACACAAATGTTAATCTCTGGAATACAAGATCATAGAAATAACTGAAAGGAGATCTCTTCGGTTTTGCATTTGAATTATATATATTTTTTGGTAGAGGGAATAACTTCTTTGAATTCTCAACTTATTTGGGACCTGAAAGGACTAGTGTTTCTTTTATGGTGTTGTTAGGTGCTATTGAGTTTATCCCGAGTAACAGGGACTCTACGTACAACAGAAAGACACACTGCCTCATCCTGTGATACCCTATGATCCCTGCTGTGTTTTTAAACCCTTTGTGGCAACCACTGTGTCAAACTGCCTCATAGAAGGACTTTCACTTTTCCATTGACACTGCACTTTACTAACTCTATCTTTCTCCAAGGACTAACTTTTCCTGACAACATGCCTGCATTATATGAGATAAGGTCTCAATAACCTTTCTTCTATGGAATTGCACTGTCGAAAAGCAGATTTGTTTGTTCTTTTGATAGTCCATTGTCTACTACATTCTTTGTCAACATCATAAGTCAAATATACCAATTCTTCTTCAGTCTTGCTTTCTGCATGGAATGCTATGTCATATGCATATTGCAAACTGGTAAATGAAGGAGGTAAAGTTCTTTAATTACTTAGCCTGATGGAAAATAAAATTCTTAATATCTCTGGATTTTAACTTTATATTCATAATGTTCTGAAAATAAATCCCAATGTTGTTGTTGTTGTTAAGTGCTGTCAAGTCATAGGAGACTCATAGAGGCCCTATGAACGAAAGTCCTGGATGCCTGTATGTATAGCTTTTGTCCTTTGTCCAGGTTCATAGGGTTTCCAGAGGCAAGCTATTATGGAAGTGGATGACACTCCTCCTTCTAAGCTTGTTTTAATCCAGGAGCTCCACCAAACACTGTCTCAATAGTAACGGATAAAATAAAAATAGTGTCCCATTTCCTTGTGGTTGTGCATTTGACATCATTTATTTTAAAACTATGGATCTTCCATCAATAGAATCTTTAAACAAACCCAAACAAAACAGCCCAAAATCAACATCAGCCTTAAGACAGTGACAGAAAGTATTTTTGCACCTTTTATATAGTTCAAGTGTTATTCATGGAGCATAAAAACCATCTAAAAGGACAGTAAGACTACAAAGCAGTCAAGGAACATGGAGGTTTCATAATAGAAAAAAAATAGTAGAAATCAGGAAGAACTTTGCAAGGATTGTTCAACTAAAAACACAATCAAAACTGACAAAAGTAAATACAAGAAAATATAGACATACATCAGAAAGGATAGTAGGACAAAGGAGTTCTGATGAAAAAATTCTTTGGCCTACTCTTTCAGACAAAATTTTCCCCCCTTATATAATTGAGGAATTAATTAAAAGGATAGCTTGGCAAAGGGACATCGGGACATGATACATACGCGGATTCATCCCAAAATATGCCATACACCCTGTTCCACAGAAAACTATGTATCAATTATTTAAAAATTCATAGCAAGTTAGCATCTCCATATATTACAGGATATATGAAAATTGTTTCCAATATGTTTTCAACTCACGTGCAAATAAATTGAGATGTGCTGTTTTAAGATCCAAAGTCACATTAAATTCTAAGACATCAACCTTAGTGTTTTACTGGGTTTTGATCAATATGGGTGAATAGAAAAATGGAAAAGTACAGAACATTAGGACAAAAAAAGCTGAGGTCACCAGGTTCTTTAGTTTTAATTTTATTCACAAATAAACTGATGCCCAGAAAAAGGAAAATAGATGCCCAGAAACAAACAAACAAAAAATATTGGAATTATATCTGGATAAGAACCAGGCCACCAAATGTAGGGTTATCTGATCTGTCAGCTGAGGTTAGTGGAGCTGGAATCAAAGAGCAAACACTAAATGTGTATATACGTATAAATCCATTTTAGGAAGGTTATGCTATTTACCTTTCCCAAGGCCCTGGTTGTCCAGAGGGCATTAAATTACAGACCTTCGATATACAAGAACAGGAACAATATTATGAGGTCACCGACCACATTTGCTTAGTCATTTCTGCCTCATGATTCACTTAACCTAACTTTGATCTCTCATCCAATATATTATTTATTTCTAAAGCTTCATTCTGTTTTTTTGAGTAAGGATACCACTAAAATCTTGGTCCTAAATGAAAATGAATGATCATTTGATGAGACATTCACCTTGAGAAGAAATTTTGCTTTAGTCTCCAGTGAAATAAGATCACCTTTTATCCCACTATCAATAATATTTTGGGTGCTTAAAGCCCTGTCCAATGTATTTCTCTTTCTGCAATAAAAGGTCTAATTCAAAGATGGAACATACAATATTTAATAGAGTAATACACAATTTCAAAAATTGTCATTTCTATTATTCATTGCAGCTTTCTAAAACCATTTACAATTCCACGCATTCTTTGTAACCATTCTCAAACCAAATACTAATCTGAAGGCCAGTCTTTGAAACTATTTTGTAATCTGAAAAATCTCTTAGAAGTTCTCAAAGATACCCTGGAGTGGGTTTCTTATGTTGGAATTCACTTCATATATTAAAAACATATTGTGAGACTATTTCAGTTAAGAAAATATAAGTCTAGTAGAATGTTAATAACTGATATGTGTTAAGGTCTATTTGCTCCCTGTGAGATACTAAATTTTGCTTTATCTCAAGCCCAGGGTGTTAATCATTGCTGCAGAGGTTCAGGCTGAATAGTAATCTGTTGAAAGAGTCCACCTAAACTTATAGCTAAAGAAAGTTGAAAAAATACATTCATTAGAACTTATTTTAAGGAAATAAGAAACCTAGCCCAATAAACTGAGCCAATAACAAATAGTAGTAGGCAATCTGATTACTTAGAATCCATTGGCTTGAATCATCATATAGTAGGAAACACAAGAAACACACAACAGTAGTTTCACCAAAAATCTTCAGAGCGTCTTCGAATATACATTACACATGCTTGTAGTTATTGTTAAGTGTCTTCAAGGCAACTCTAAGTCAACCACTCTATGTACATGAGAACAAAGCACTGCTTGTGTTAAATCCATTGTTGTAGCCACTGAGACAATGTATCTAATTAAAAGTCTTCCTCTTTTTCTGAGTCTCTACTTACTTAACCCATTGTCTTTCTCTGGAGACTTATGCTTCTTGATAACCTGCCAATATTTCTGAGGTGAAATCTCACTGTGTTCTCGTCTAAGGAACATTCTGACTGCATATCTTCCAAGACTGCTGTGTTTCTGCTTCTTGTGGTCTTTTACACATTATGATTCCTCTAAAACAGTGAATTAGAGCACAGAGAGACCATCACGGAAGATGATGGTATCTAAGAGCAATGACAGAGACATCCTTGACCACAGTGCTCAGTACAGCAGTGACTGTCCCTAATGAGACTCTGGAACATGGAGAGAAAGAAACAAGACTTCGGGGGAAAAAAAACCCAAAAACCTACAAACTATTAAAAGAGGAGGTGTGTAATTTCTGAGAGAGTATTGAATACAAACATATGTGAAGTGCTACTTGTGGATTCTTAGAAATATCCTAAGTAGTTTTGAAAACATCTTCCACTGGAGTTAGACTAGGAATAGAAATGTATTAGATGCATGTTGTTCTTAATCAGAGGTCTTTTGTACTTACAACCTGAAAAAAAACAAAAATCAAACTTACAGCCTTTGACTCAGTTCTTACTCACCATCATCCCCTGTTTTATTTACTTAGAGCAATTTCTCTATATACAGTTTTCCTAGCTGTGACCTTTACTAACACAGATTCCCAGTCCTTTATTCAGTAGGGTCACTGAATGATTCCAAACCTTTTAGTTGATTGGTTTTAATTGTCATCTAGTCTACTCATTATCCAGTTCAATAGGTCTGAAGAATTCCCAGTTTATAAATTTTCAAACTCTATCACCTATTATTAAATTACCCGTTGTTGTTGTTAGGTACCATCTAGTTAAGTTCAACTCATATCCACCCTGTGAACAACAGATCTGAAAGTTGCTCTATCCTGTACCATCTTCATGGTCTTTGTCATGATTACGACCTTGGCTATTGTGGTAGACACCTCGTCAATCCATCTTATGAAGGGCTTCATTTCTTTCATTGATTCACTACCTTTCATATGATGTCTCTCTCCAAGAACTGATTCCTTCTGAAAATAAGCCCAAAGGAAGTGATACAAAGTTTTATCATTCTTGCCTCTTCTTTCAGGATAGATTTGTTGGTACTTTTGACAATCTGTGGTATATTCCCTCTTCATTAACACTATGATCCAAAGGCTTCAATTCTTCTTCAGTCTTATCCATTGTCCAACTTTCAGATGCATTAGAGACAATTACAAACACCATGGCTTGAATCAGCTGCACCTTATTCTTTAAACTGATATCATTGTTTTTTAGAACTTTGGGTGAGTTCTTGACAGCAGATTTCTCCAAAGCAATAGGTCTTCTAAATTTCTCAATTGCTTCTATATCCTTGATAATATCAATCATGTCTCCATTTATCATAGTTACCTATTATTCCATTTTTGTTTTCCTGATATGGTGATGTAATCTATAGAGAAGACTGTAGTCTGTGATCTTCTGCAGTTAGTGTTTCAAGTCTTCTTACATTTATATAAACAAGATTGTGTCATCTGTACAATGCAAATTATCAATACATCTTCCTCCAATTCTGAGAAGACATTTTTCTTCATATAGGTTTAGCTTCTGGAATGATTTGCTCAGCATAGACACTGAACTGGTATGGCTAAAGGATATAACCATTGCACACACCTCTCCTAATTTTAACCAAGCATTATTTCCTTGTTCTGTTCACAAAATAACTTGTTGGTCTATGTATAGGTTTTGCATGAGCACAGTTAAATGTTCCGAGATTCCCATGCTTCTTAATGTTAACTGTCATTTGCTATATTCTATACATTCCAACACCATTTCATAATCCGTAAGTATAAGTAAATATCTTTCTTATATTCGCTCCTATCTGACAAGATACATCTGATATCAACAATGATATCCCCCAAACCATTGTGCTTTTGAATCTAGTTGAAATTCTGGTGGTTCCATGGTAACAAACTCTTCCAGTCATTTTTTTAGTAACCTTCAGCTAGGTTTTACATGCTGATGTAAATTGCTAGCCATGGATACATGTTGCTGTTGCCGTGTGCCATCAAATTCATTCCAATTCAAAGTGACCGTAAGTGTCTAGGTAGACCTGCCCCTACAGGGTTTCTGAGGCTGTGACCTTTATGAGAAACCTTACTCGGTCTTTCCTCCTGTGTAGATGCTTTGTGTATTCAAATATCCCATCTTTCAGATTGCTGCCAAATATTTAATCATTGCACCACCTAGGCTCCTGTGGAGACTTATATGTGCTATTGATAAAAAGAGACTACAAATAATAAAAGATTAAAGTACAAAGACACAAAGAGTAATGTGAAAAGAAGCTTATAGATCTACTTCTGGATAGTCAGCCATTGAAAATTCTGTGGAGCTACTACAAAGTTCTACTCCTTTACATGCTGAGTCATCATAGGTCAGAGTCAACTCACTGGCCAATAGACTAGCAGCCATTTGTGTTATTTGTTTTTGTTTTGCTTTTATTATTTTGCTTTTATTTTAAGTCAAAATTCTACAACATTCTTAGAAGTCAAAGCTAATCTTCTGCCGAGAACTGGCTACTTGTGTCCCGAATTTACTTACCAATTATTGTCCATACCATTTAGTTGCTGTTTTTAGGAGCTGTCTAGCTGAGTACAACTCACAGTAACCCTGTACAAAATAGATCTGAATTCTGTCCTATCATGTACCTTCCTCAATATCTCTCAAATATTTGAGCCCACTGCTGCAATCTCTGTGGCAATCCAACTCATCAAGGTTCTTCCCCTCTTTTGCAGACCCTCCACCTTTCTAACCAAGCATTATATCTCTCTCCAAGGAATAGCTCCTCTTAACAATATGCCCAAATTATGTGAGATGAAGGGGAGTCATCCTCACTTCCAAGGAGCATTCTGGCTGAACCTTCTCCAAGACACATCTGCTTGTTCTTTTGGCGGTAGATG
>NW_006399826.1:7306303-7320175 GCF_000299155.1 Elephantulus edwardii
GTAGTTTCCACACTCAGTTGGGTCACCTTTCTTTGGAATGGGAACAAATATAGATCTCTTCCAGTCAGTTGGCCAAGTGGTTGTTCTCCAGTATTGTTGACATACGTGACTAAAATTCCAGAGATAATAATTTTTATTTCATAAGAGTAAGTTATCTCTCTCTCACTAGACTGGTTATTGACACTTGTCTTTGTTAAGGTCTGAGTAGTTTAGACTGTGTTGCAGCAGTGGGAGCTGTTCAACAACACTTGAATGAATGCATGAATGAAAAAGTTAATTTTACATCAGTAAGAGTGGCATAGTTTTACATAAGGACATGCCCAGTTCCTGTTACATGGTTTTGTTCATCTGTCTGAACTATTTTGTAGCCCATAATAAATAAATGGCTGCATTCTTCGTCTCGGTAGGGTGTAATGATTCCTTGGGACAATTTCTCCTCTCTCAATATTGCATTTTTATATAAGTTCAAATGGAGAGGTAAAAAAAAAGGATGGATAAAATCTGCTGATAAATTTAAAATTTTTACTAAAATCACAGCAGTAAAATAGCTGAAGCTCAAATGTAGAGAATCCTGTCTCTTGAAAATAAATATCCCCCAAGCTCATAAACACCAAGGCTAGTGGTCAGGAATGAACAGATGTTTATTGCCTCATGTACCCTCTGCAACTCTGGGATAATCTCTTAAATATCCCAAATCCAGTTTGAATTTAAATTAGATTCATATTTTCTTTCACAATTATTCCATTAAAAACATCATATGATTAGCCAATTAAATGGAGGGAAAAAATCAGTAGGAGAGCAATCCCCTTTAATATTTTCAATTAAGATGTAGTGTGGCCAATAAAAACGGCTTACATTTTCATTTTATGGGTACCTATGGAGAGCATTATGACACAAATGACTCAGAAGAAGGTAATCGTTTCAAAATATATTGTAGTGGAAGACTGTAAACAGTGCAGTGTGTTAGCTTACAGAGGATGTGATGAAAATATAAAGTTTTTTTCAAAGGGGATTCATGTTTATTTTATAGTCTTTTAGGGTGCTTGTGCCTGCCAATTTACAGCACATATTTCTAAAATGCCACGGACTGCTCTCTCTTAGGGAAGGGTGGGAAGGTGAAGGCATACCCATTAGGGTATAATATGTTTTTAAGGAGAAGAGAGTCATGCTGCTCCTCTATGCTGTTTGTTACCAGCATTTGAAATGGAACTGCATCAGGGCATAGCATAAAGCCATGTTTCCTTACAGGTCCATAAGGGGAAGAAGCCCAGAATACTCAGGCTACGGAGTGTTAAATGTAACGAGAAATAAGGACAAATTCTTAATAATAGCGTTGGAAATACAAATAGAATTATTTCACTTTTTCACACACCTTGAGATCATATGGTGAGGGTAATTAATATCAGTCTCGGTGTTGTTGTGTGCCCACAGCTGAACCTCTGGTGGATTTTCAGAGACAGAATATTGCATGGGAGATGACAGTCCATCCTCTCCTGCAGAGCAGCTGTTTGTTCTCTTGGCCACCCATGGTATGTTCAGTTCTCTTCTCCGGCACAACTTGAAGGCATCAATTCTTCTGTTAACCTTAGTCATTCACAGTTCCTGAAGAGAGATATCATTCTGGGGAATGCAGAAGATCATTGAAAGAAAGGAAGACCCTCAACAAGAAAGGGCTTGAGCATGTTGTTGTTGTTGTTGTTGATTGCCTTTGAGTCAAGCAAGACTCATAGTGACCCTATAAACAAAAGGCCTGAAACCCCTCTACAAGTATCAACATTTATCAAAGTTCATAGCATTTCCGGAGGCATGTTGTTTAGGAAGTGGATGCCACTCCTGATAGAGCTCATGAAAATGGGACTGGGTATGGCAAGGTTTGAATCTGTTATTCATAGGTTGTTATGAGTCAAAGTTGGCTTGATAGCATCTGACAGTAACAACAACAGAATTGTTAATTCAAATACCAGACTTCAAAAATAATTCCGATTTATTCTTTATATCCAAGAAGTTTCAGCTGAAAACTTATGCTATACATACAACTAATTTTTTTCTCATCTAAATCGAAGTTCAGAGATTTTTTTCATGTCCTATTCAGTCCCTGTAAGTATAGTTTATATTGACTGAGCTATTGTATTAACAGATTTGTTCTTCTTTATCAACTTGAAATGTATTCCCCTCAGATGATTCAAGCATAATTCTTCTTTTGGAAAAGATTACAAGTGCCTAATGAATAAGTTTTAGATACAATATGTCTTGCTCTGAAGTTAAAAATGGAAGCCTCACATGAAGAGTAAGAGCCTGGCACATTTAAGCCAGGACATAGTTCGTGCCACCCTCCATCAATACAATGTTAAAAATTAAGTTCTCTATCAATTTCCCTTCATCTCATCTCAGAATTCATGGTGTCAGATCAAGATAGAATTGGAGTTGCCATAGGTTTATTAACCAACCTACAATTGCATTCAGGTAGCAAATTATTCTACTGGAAGAATTTAATGATCTTATTGTTATGTACTTTGCAGTTGGAACCCACTCATTGCTGACTCGCCAGCAAGTTTTCAGAGGCAGCAAATAGCACAGTGGAAGACTGGCCATTTTTCTCATGTGAAGCAGCTGGTGGATTCAAACTGGGTGAGTTTGAGGTTGGCAGAGCATCTCTTTATCACTGTTGTCTCCAGAAATCCTTAATGATAATGATGGCAATCAAAGGGAACCCTGGTTACTCAGTGGTTCGCAGGTCAGCAACTACTAAATCCATTACAAGAAATATAAAGTCACCCACCGCTGTGGAGGAGAAAGATATAGCAGTGAAGACTACATGCTCTTAGAAATCCTATGGAGTCATTCTACTTGGTCTTATAGGTTCACTGTCAGTAAACATCAGTTCAAGGGCATCAGGCTTATTGCCATTATATGTATCTAAAATAATTTTTGCTAGCTTTGTCATGTGTAGATAAACTAGAACTGGTTGCAATGCAATTTAATAATAGATACTATATTGATTTGACGGAATAAAATATAAATTGAAGACTAATTTTTACTATGTTGAGAATGTCCACAACACTAATAGCAACACCTTAGCAATAAGGTTTCTTTGTTTGCTACTTGTGAATCTCTCACCAGAAATTCTTGTAACACAACCCTTGCCTCAAAGGTTTCTGAGTGGCATAGTTGATATGAGATCTAAAAATTGGTGATTTGAAGCAACTTGGTGTCACGGGAGAAAGGCCTAGTGTTTTATCTGCTTCTATAGATTTTTGATATTGTTAATGTCTGCCAAGATAGCTTCTACTCAGGGCAATCGCATGTGATACACAATCTTGAAATCTCTGTGGACAAAGTCCAACCTCAATATACAGTGTACCTTCTGTCATAATTGACTTAATGTAAAAAAGATTTAATCTTTGCCTATTTATTCTTCTGAAAAATCCTATTAGTTAGGATCCTTGGGAGCACTGGTGACATCGTCTTTGGAGAGATGCACTACAAGCCAAAAGGCCATGCCTCCCTGATGATTTGACACCACCACCAGCAGCTCCATGGGAAGAGGATGGGCAGTTTCCTGCCATGAGATTCATAGCCTCTGAAACCTGTTGAAGGGTCAACCAAGAGTTGGCTCCAACTCAACAGCAATGACTTTGCCTGTTTGACTTTGAATGGGATTCTAATAATGTGTAAGTGAAATATTGTCCATAAAGCACTGACACAGTTTCTAACACATACAATATAATTTGGTGATGATACAGCACAATTTCCTTTCTCTTCCTTATCATTCTGTTGCTTTCACTTTACAAAAATGGGAATTTAGTGATTAAATAACAGAATACTGATTAGGATTAATAAAGAAATAACAAATGGTGCCAGAGATATGGAGAAGTTAGAGTCATTTTGCATTGCTGAAAGGAAAGTGAAATTAAGCACCTTCTGTAAGAAGCAGTTTAGTGGTTCCCCAAACAATTGAGACCCAGATTACCTTATTACGGAGAAACTGCATTTCTAGATTTACCTAACATACTGTCCAGTAAATGTACATAAATGCTTGTAACAGCACTATTCGAACCAGCTGCAAGTGAAAAATATCTAAATGTTCACAAAGGATAAAATGGGTTAGCAATTTGTGATCTATACATCTGCAAATTGGTCAAGTGGGACATGTGGGGGGGGGTGTGGGTGTGTGTGTGTGTGTGTGTGTGTGTGTGTGCATTAAGCTTGTTTCAGGACTGAAAATCTGGTCATTCACTATTTTTCCATTTTACACTGAGGCAAAGGTCCAGTAGGTAAATTTGTAATTAAATTTCCGTTGAAATTAAAGTACTTCACTTACTTTGATGTATTCCAAAAACTATGTCTTAAATGTCCAGGTGTTGCTTTCATACCATTAGTGTCTTTATTTCATATTGTACAGTTCCTTATATAAATTCTCTTTCTTATTCTAAGTTAAGCTATTCTTAGTGCAATTCCTGGGTTTTCCTTATCTCAAAATGTAGTCTTTAAATAAATACTGGCTTATATTAAGCTCTGTATTTTATAGAACTAAATTTAATGACGTAAAGAATGTTTTCACATTGTAACTGTCCATTGTCCCATTTTGCCTACCATCCACAGCACTTAGCTCTTTTATAAGTAAATAGAATTCCCTAAGAAATAAACACAGGTAGCTCTATTTCCAATGAAATATAAAAGATATAGATTGAATTTTATCTTTAAGAAAAATTTTATCTCATTCTAACTACTTCAATTTCACATTCTATGAAATTACAAGACTTACCATTCTGATAAGTTATGTACGGTACTTAAAAAATTATAACCTTAAATAATAGTTGAGAAATATGTAAACGAAAAATACCTCCTGGGGATTTCTCATAAGGATGGGAGGTCTTAAACCATGTGATGAGCATACTTTAGGATCTTGTTTTTCTCAGAGGAGAATATGAATCTAATTCTGAGCTTCTCAAGAGAAAAAAAATATTGGCGTTTAATTAACACCATAAGGCAGACAAACATAGCTCAAGTGATCTTTATCTCTGATGTTTGCCTTGGATGCTTTCAGGAATAGAAAGCTTTCAACAATTTCATGCTTTTTGTAGTATCCCTTTAAGGTATCTTCAGGCATCATGCATATAAGCTACATGCATAATATGGTTTTATTTATGGGGACACTTGCTAGGGCTTGTAAGAAACTGTTTTTATATTATTATTCAAATATCAAAATGATTATACTGTGTTACTTATGTAAGCACCTCTGGGAAAATACACTCTTCTTGAAAAATAAGTTCAAAATCAGCTTTATGGAAAATTCCATTGTAATCATTTCGTCAGTCTAAATGTAATGGTACACAATTCTCAGAACCCACTTAACTGACCATTTCTACCTGAAGACATTATAATTTTGGAAATATTTAGGTGCTATTTTGACCTCCATAAAAAAATGGAATAATAAAGTAAGAAGTTGTAATCAAGGTTGAAGAAGAATGGTGTTTTTATCTGCCATGTCTTCAATGAACGTATGGTGATATTACACACAAATGCACAAATTGTTCTGGGTTCTGAGTCATTCTATGATTGGTAACAAAAAAGGCTGTTGTAATCCACACTTTTTTTCACTGATTTATTTTCAGAAGTAGATTACTATTCATTTCTTCCCGACTCATCTCAGACAGGAAGCTCTGTTAAAAACTGTTCAGACTCTAGAGACTGGCTTTCTAGAAATATATTTTTAAAGAGTGACATATAGAATGTCTGGTGAATTTTTATTGTAGTGAAATAGGTATTGCTTGTGGCATGCTATTTAGACTAAAATTGAGAGTAAGTGAGTGTTAAATGAAAAATAAAATGTTTTGAGGAAGTTAAAAGAAGAAACATCAACCCAAAGAAGAGCCTCATTCAAGGCTATCAAGATGAACATGAACCAAAAAAGGCCAAGTATTATCATGATTTAACCTACACAGTTTTGTATTGAGGTTTCTTATTGACAAGGATTGTCAGAGATACTGCTTCATCTTGTTACTCAAGATATTAATAGTTAACATCATTGGTCAAAATGCTCACCATATTTAACTACTATGCTGTCCCAATAACAAAGATCTGCTCTGTCAATCTGAAATCCCACAGTTCAAATCCACCAGCTACTCTTTGGAAGAAAACTATGTGCAGTCTCCTTTTTTGTCACTTACTGCCTCTGAAAACCCACTGTTAGCTATGAGTAGGTTCAGATTCAACTCTCTGTAACCAAAACGTCTATACTGTAGGAAGCTTTGGTAGGTTAGTGGGTAAGGAGTTGTGCTTCCACAGGAAAACGATGAACAATCTCCTCCCATGCAATTTATAACCTCTGGAAACCGACTGAACGTTCTTCTATGCATCAATTCCAATTAGACAGAAATGAGATGACGGAGAAAAGAGAGACATCTGCAATGTAGTTAGTGGCCTAATAGGGAGTTGCACTGCAAACCCAAAGGTCACATATATGTGGCAGCTTGAGTTTACCAGTTGCATTTTGTCAGAAAGACGGATAATCTCCTATGGTGCAATTTGAAAACTCAAAAGGCCTGCTGGAGTGTCAACTGTGGTTCAGTTCTGACACAATGCAATGAAGGAGAAAGGGAGATCTAGAAGATTTCTTAAAATTTTATTTTATTTTACACTGATTAATTTACAAAGTCTAAATACACTGTTTTTCACACTAGATCTTTCCTATTTGAAACAAGGAAAAAGAGACAATAGAATCATGTATAGGTTTTTCAGTGTCTGTTGATTTGACATATGCTAGCTCTGCTTTTTTTTTTAAATCAATATATTTTCTTATTTGGGGGGACCTTAGAAATGAAACCTATTTTGATGGAGAGAATTGGGTATTGATTATCCCTAATAACCTCCACCCTAGATAGGAAATAACAAACTAAAGCAGTCAGATAAAAGGGAGCATGCTTGAGGGCACAGATGAGGAGACTCAGAAAGATGAAGTATTGTGTAAACCAAGGTTTAAGTATTTAGACTTTACTTTTAAGAGTCATATGATCATATTTTAATTTGTAACAAAATCGTGATTGTATCTAAAAATGGATGTTGAACATGATATATAGGAGATCAGCTTACTCTGCACATGCCATTAGAAAAGACCAATTCTTAGAAAAAAAATAGAATAAATACATCTTTTTTGGTAAAAGGAGAGAAACAGAGAAATCTTAAGATCTGCTGATATAATAGTTAAAACCATTACACTGAAACATACTAATGGTTGTGAAGATGAAGATGACTTAAGACCAAGCAATGTTTCTATCATATATGAAGTTAAATAGCAAATAGAAACAACAGTGGAAATTACATCCATCATTTTTTAAATACATGACAGATAGACATGAAAATAGTAAAGCTAAATAGCATTGGAAGAGGAATTAGCTATTCTAATGTGTTTTAAAGGAAAAGCTACTCCATTCCCCTGATAGAGGGAGAAAAGATTGAAGTTGTCCATGATCTTATTTTGCTTGGATTCACAATAAATACTCTTGGGACCAGCAGTCAAGAAATCAGAAGAAGTGAAGCATTGGGAAAATTTGCTGTCAAGGACCTCTCTAAGGTGTTAAGGAACAATGATATCAGTTTAAAGACTAAGTTGTACTTGATTCAAGATATGGCCTTTCAAATACTTTGTATACATCTGAAAGCTGGGTGATGAGTAGGAATGACAGAATAAAACTTGAATCCTAAAAAAATTCAAAAAAAACTTGAATCCTTTGAGTTGTAGCATTAAATAATAGCACTGAATATGCCATTGACTCTGGAGACTAAGGTGCACCTGATACCAGCATGGTCTTTGCAATAACTTGCTATGCGTCAGAGAGCTGCACAATGACTAGGGAGTATAGAAGGAGAAATGATGCCTTTGAGCTGTGGTGCTGGAGAAGAGAACTGAATAGACCATAGGCTGCTAAGAAAATGAACATGTTAATTCTGGAGAGGGTTAAACCAGGCTTCTCCTTGGAGGCAAGGATTCTGAAGCTTTGTCTGACATACTTTGGACATATTGCAAGGAAGGACCAGTCCTTGGAGAAGGACATCATGCTTGGGAGGATGGAGGGACAGCTCAGTAAGGGAAGACCCTCTATGAGGTGTATTGATTCATTCAGTTACTGGAGTAATCAGGTTAGCTGTGTCAGAGACAGTGCTATTGGCATGGGATAGAGCAAGGTTTAGGGCTGTTGTCCATAGGGTCACTATGAGTCGCAGGTGACTCAATGGCACATAACAACAACAACAGCAACAACATCCCATCGACTGCCAAATGAAAGAACAGATCTTAGAGAAAGTGCAGTCAGAGTGATCCTTAGAGGAAAAGGTGATGAAGTTTCGTTTCACCTACTTTGAACATATTGTTAGGAGAGGACAGTCCTTGGGAAAAGACATCATGCTAAGAAAAGTGGAGGACCCATAAAAGAGAAGACCCTCAACAAGCTGTATAGACACAGTGACTGTATCAATGGAATCAGGTATATCAGAGATGATCATGATGGCACAGGATACTGCAAGGTTCAGGTTTGTTACTCATAGGGTTCCGTAAGTCATAGTCAACTTGACAGCACCTAACAAAGACAGCAACCTAATCGATTGCTTCTCAGGTAAGAATAATCTAGAGGTGTGTATATATTTAGTGAGTTGGGAAAACCCACATTTATGATGTAAATCAGAAGTTGAAGATGTCAAGTAGGTTCTGATACTGATCATTCAGGATATTGTTGATGGTACAAAAACACTTTCAGAGCCTTTAACATATAGGTGATATTTTGAGCCGTATAAAGGGACTTCACCTAGGAAGACCTGATGAGTATTGTAGAGTATAGTTTATTATTGATCTATGACTAGGAAGAAGACAAGTCTGTCTGTATTCTTATTTCTCACATTTCTTTCATTGTTACATGAGTTGTTCTGGAACAAGTTATTCACATTTTCATGATGACAAACTATATGGTGAAGTTTCCAGGGAGTGAGCCTTAAAAATGGCCTGCTCGACTCTAATCAATAAGAAACTGTTTTTAAGACAGCTACTATTTTCTAGTGCAGAGTGCATCTCAACATTTCCTGGCTGAGTGGTTCTGGAGGCTGCTTCAAGATTGCATTTTATGTTCGTTATTGAAGGGCCCACAATTACTATGCCATCTTTCACAGGGAGAGATGATTCTGCTGATCCACTATTGGCAAATCTTGTGAACTAGAGAATGGACTTTAATCAGGTGTCCAGATGATTTTGTCTCTTTCTTAAAGAGCTAAGCAAATACTTCTGCTAGAAAGTAATCACAACTTTTCCACACGTACTTAGTGGGGAAATCTTAAATCCTAATTCAATGTAATTTATGCCTCTTACCATTTACCTATCTACATAAATACTTGTGATAATGATACTACATTTTCATGCAAAAATACATAAAGTACAAATTATTGCTTAAATGTATGCCTTAAAGTCTCTAATATATTCCTGAACCATGTGATAATCTCTTTTATGTCCTATAGTACTTAACCTTGGTTTGAACCATACAGGATTGACTCAATGTGTATGTATATTTGTGTTTGTGTGTTGTGTGTATATACAAGAGGAAAAGACAGTGAGATATTATAATTACTGGTATTAAAATTTTAAAGAACAGACTATACACTTTGGAAATAAGAAAGATTTTTTTTTTAATTTAGAAATATAGATCTCTTGTGTAATCATTGCTAACACAAAAGCCATGAAGGTTTAACTTCACTGATGACTCAGTGAGAAAAAAAGATTAGCAATCTTCACTCACAAGCTTAGCAAGCTTCATTAGCAAGTTTCAGATCCCTAATGGAGGAACATCTATGAATTGCTTGAATTCCATGAAAGATAATAGACAAACAGTATCTTCTCACTTTTTGAGTATTATAACTTCAAGAAATATATTAAGAACTATATTTTAAATAGTTATTTTTACCTGAATGATTCAAATATAATGATCTTTTGAACTTTACATAAATCGACAAAGCAGAACCATTCTTTCTTAAATCTCTTATTTCCAATCTTAGGTTGTTGTTGTTATTGTTAGGGTTATGTGCCTTTGAGTAGACTATAACTCTTAGCAACTCTAGGAAACGTGGCTCTCAACCTTGCCCTATCCTGTGTCGGTTTCATTGTCTCCAACACACTTCGCCCCATTGACACAATAACTGTGTAACTGTGTCAATCCTTCATTTAGAGGGTCTTCCTCTTCTTCACTGACCCTCTACTTTCCACGTATGATATTTTTCTCCAACATCTGGTCCTTCCTGGCAACAAGCCTAAAGTATTTGTGACCAAGCTTCAAAACCCTTGCTTCTAAGGAACAACCTGGTTTCACCCTCTCCAGATCAGATGTTTGTTCTTTTGGCAGTGTATGATATGTTCAATACTCTTCTCAAGCACTGCCCTTCAAAGCTAAGTCACTGTCCAGCTCGCAGATACATACATAGCAAGTGATAGAGAAGACCATGGCTTATGTCAGGCACACCTTAGTTTCTAAAGTGACTTCATTACTCTTTAGCACTCTTAAGAGGTACCTGACAACATCTTTAGGTTAAAATGAGACAAATGCTGATAGATTCATAGTGTTCTAATGGAAATATTTAAATATTATTTCTATTTTATTGATCTGGATCTTTTCATAGTGTCATTGCCAGTAGTTATGTCTTCACTTTTCTTTTTCCACTCTTAAGAACCTGGGTGTTTTCCTTTTCTTTCTAATTTTCCTGTATATTTTAACTTTTTTTCTATATATGTCAAATAAATATTTTTTCTATTTATTTATCAATTATTCCATTTTTGCTTTATTGATTTATTTTTTTCTTCTATGATCTTTCAGCTGTTTTAGATTGTCAAGTTGGAAGAATTAGCAGAAAAATATTCTTCTGTTCTCATATAAATATGTAAGACCAAAACTATAAATATGGAAGTATTATATTTTTTTTATTTAAATTTAATCTTTAGCCCATTTAATATCTAAAAAAGATATTTCAAAATTTCTGGAACAAGTAGGTATCATTGTGGCTTAGAATCATCAAACTTGTACATGCATGTTGTATCGTTTCACTAGAACTCTCCAAACTATGTGCTGATTAAATAACCAAAGAAGCTAGACTATATGAAGAATAAGGGAGAATCAGTGTTGAGAAAGAAATTAACAGTCTGAAATATGCCAAATGACACAATTTTTCTTGCGGAAAGTGAAGAGAACATCAAAGACTACAGCTTTCATTGTGGATTACATCTTGACATAGAAAAAACAAACAAAAAAAAAACCCTTACATTATGATAAAAGTAAGAAAATACTTAACCTTAACAAAGATTTTCTTTTGCTTGGATTTTTAAATAATACTCCCAGAAGTAGTAGTGGGAAAAAAAAATCTAATGATGTATTGCATTAGACAAATTTGCTGTGAAAACCTGGTTTAAAATACTAAAAGAAATCACTGAAACAAAGTTCACCTAACTCAAAACATAGTGTTTTCAATTACCTCATTTGTGTGAGAATGTTGAACAATGAATAAGGAAGTCTAAAAGAACTGATGCTATAAAAAGCTATGAAGTTGGCAAAGTATCTTGAATGGATGAGGCATCCCAGTAAAATGGAAAAAAAAATTAACATGGAAAAGATACAGTCATAATGATCCTTATTTACTTTGGACATATCAGAAGGGGCCAGTCCTTAGAGAAAGAAAAGACATCACGCTTGGTAAAGTAGAGTGTGTTAGAACAGGATGACTCTCAAGGAGATGGACTGATACAGAGATTGCAACAATAGATGTGGCAAAGATGACCCAGAGGAAAGCATTATTTCATTCTGTTGTTCATAGATAGTGCATGATAGATACAATATTCATATATTGTTGTCATTGGGTACCGTTAAACACGCCATGACTCACCATGACCCTGGAAACAACATATTTGAACCTTGTCCTACCCTGTGCCCTGCTCATAAACTCTGTTATGCTGAAGTACATTGCTACAGTCACTGCGCTAATCCACCTGGTTGGGGATCTGCCTGTCTCTTCCTGATCCTCTCACTTTCCCAGTGTGATATCTTCTTCCAAGGGCTGAACCGTACTACAAACATGTCCAAGAGATGTGAAATCAAGTTTTCCTATCCTTACCTCAAAGAAGCACCTTTAATGCATATCCTCCAAGACAGACGTGTTTGTTCTTATGTTTGTCCAGGAGCTATTGCCAAGACCACAATTCAAAGGCTTAGACTTTTCTTCTTTTGTTCTTTTTTCACTGTTCAACTTTCAGATAAATATGTGTAGGGAGCAATTGAAAATTCTATAGCTTGAGTCAGGTGTATCTTAATCATCAAACTGTCATCTTTGCTTTTTAGCAATTTGGAGAGGTCCTCAAGACCCCAATGTAACACATTGATTTCTTGACTGCTACGGCCTGGGTGTTAATTGTTTACCTGAGTAAAATGAAGTACTTTGACAATTTCAATTCCCTCCCCCCATCTATTATGATGTTCCCTTCCTGTCCAGTGTTGAGGATTTTTGTTTTTTTGAAGTTGAGATATAATTCCTATTGAAGGATGTAGTTTTTGATCTTCTGCTATAAATGCCTCAAAGTACTCTTCACTTTCTACAAACATGGTTGTGTCATGTATGTAACACAGCTTGTGACGACAGATTTGAGGATCACATAACCACTGTCTTCTGTATGTTAGCATATATTTCAAAATAAGGTATTTTCCCACTCCAACTCCTATCACCAAGATTTGTTTTTCTGGCAGCAAGAGGGAGAACTGTGTTTTTCTCCTAACAAGTCTGATGGCCTGGATGGGGATTTTGGTGACTTTGAGGTGTAGAATTCCTTGGACGGGATTTGGCTCTGTGAAGACAGTCCCCACTGATGCCACAGTTTTGTTCATTCTAAAGGCTGCCTTGCAGAAGCGGCACTTCCCATCTCCAACAGCCTGAAGCAGTAAAGGAAGCAGAATACACAGGCAGCTGTGTGACTATCAGTTAAAGATCATGCTGTCTTCTCCTTCTACCCAGATAGTTCTTCAGCTCACAGTGGTTTTTTTTTAATGAAAAAAAAAATTAAAAAGAAAAAGAAAAGATGAGGAAGCATTTCAAATATTAACTCGAGGGGAAAAAATGAATTACAGCATCAAATGAGAGCAACAGAACTAAAAACTTTAAACAATACAGTGTGACATTATTGATTTCAAGTGCTGTGAGAGCCCAACACAGCGACAGCAATGATAGCAGAATCCACGTAAGGGAAAAAGTCAAATCTCTTCCCTTGTCACCTTGCTCTCTCATTTCTCTACTATCACCAAGAGGCAGGCAATGTTCACTACACACTACCCCCCAAAACCCATCTTTACCTCGAGCTTACAGCTACACCCACACTTTCTGGTATCTGGAGATGATCTGAGAGTGATCTTCAGGGAGCCTGCAGACTGTTCCCCACCTGGCCTTCAAGCAGCTGCAGTTTAGTGTGGGCACTTGCTTCCTCGAGGGCCTTTCCCTCTTTTTGAGAACGATTACCCAATACGCTCCACACTTATATGTGCCCACATACGGACATATCATGTCAGTCTTGACTATCTCTGAATAAGTATCCTGCTTGGGCCCATCCCCTGGACTCTCAAAGACACTATTGTGTATGGTTGTTGTTGTTGTTGTTGTTGTAGTTACAAGCCATCAAGTTTCCTGTGACTCAAACTGACCATACATACAACAGCTCTGAACTCTGCTGTATCCTGAGCCACTGATTCCAACACACTTAACCCCATTACCTCAGTTACCATGTCAATCCATCTCATCCTGGATCTTTCTTTCCTGTACTGTCTCTCTACCATTCCAAGCATAATATGCTTCTCCAAGTACTGGTCC
>NW_006399826.1:7322930-7331535 GCF_000299155.1 Elephantulus edwardii
AACAACAACAACAACAATTCTTATATATTTTTATTGCTGACTATATTCCTAAAAAATATTCTATTACCTGAGAGCTAGGGCTATTTCTGTCACTACATTTTCTGTCCATGCATTATTGTTGTTTTTATTTGCCATTGAGTTAACTACGCCTCAGAATGACTCTGTGAACAATGGAATCTATACTTTGCCCTATCTTGAGCCAACCTAACTTTCTCTACCAAACTTGACCTCATTGCCACAGTAATCCATAATTGAGACTTGATTATATTTTTTCATGAATATATGATATCTATAGAAATAATTCAGACTTTGTACTTGTCTGTGGATACAATGTGTGAACACTTTCAGAAATCTTATATTGTAAATGTTAGGTTTGTGTTTCTAGAGTAATAATAGTAATAGCAGTATAATAATAGTAATAATAATAATTATTATTATTATTATAGTAATAATAGTAGGGCCAATTCAGCCAATTGGTAGACTGTAAATAGATTAGGCATTGGGACATAGACCAAAAAATAAAGTCTGTTTGCTTGGCATAGAAAAGAGTTATAATCAGGATTCATACCAAACTAAGTTTGTATTATACTAACAAACCTGAAAAATCAAATGTTCCTTGAGTTCAGTTCATGACAATGGGTTAATTTGCACTGACTCAGAAATAATGGGAAAGAGAAGAGGTAAAACTGCAGCTCCCCTTAGAAAGAATGTATTTGTACAATTTGCCCCAGTCTTTTGACAGATTGTTGTTGCTGTGTGCTGCTGAGTCAGAATCTACTCATACTTGTCTAGCCAGCACACTTGCAGTCAGCAAATCTCACTGAAGGAGACTGCCCATCCTTCTCCCACAGAGCAGCTCCTGGATTCAAACTTTGTGCCTTCAGAATTACAGTGCCATTTGGTGGCAGTAAACATTCTGGGTTTGGGGCAAATTATCATGCAAAACGTTTTAGAATTTGTAGAATCTCAACCTTTAACAATTGCAAGGCAAATCTCATTAAGATAATGACCAGAATTTTTCCTTAAATCTGGCAAATGTTTCTTCCAATTAAGTATGTAAAGAAATTAAGCTTTCTTAGTAATAGGCGACATATTCTTTCTAAGAAAAATTTGAAAAATGTGTGACTACATTGGCTCTTTTGCTTGATCCAATCTAAGTTTTCTGAAAAGGAAGGGTTCAGAATTAAACTAGTACAATGATATTCTGAAAAGTATAATGCACGTGGTGAAAGTAAAATTAGTTTTCTGATAGACACTGTTTCTAAATTAACAAAAATAAGAAACTACACTGCCAGAACACAACAACTGCTTCCTATGTCTCTCCAGTGGCACTTTCATCTACCTTCCTCTGCCTTCTTATTTCTTTGATAATATTCTGTATTTAATTTTTTTCCCTAAAGAACTTACTGAGATTTCAAAACCAATTCCCTGAAGTTTGTTTTAAATTCTATCCTATGAATCATTTGCTCTTTAGACTCAATCAGAATTATATTATCGTTAAAGAATTTCCCAATTATGTGATGGCTCTTCAAATTTTCTAAAGAATTAAAAATCTGTATTGAAATTAACCCCTTGAGACTGAAGCAGTTTGACCTCTCTGACCCTTATTATGTGTCAGCCTGTCACCAGATGTATATAAATTAGTCTACATGTCACCAGTATTTAATGTGATTATATTTATTTAATCTTACAATTACAACAAAAGACCACTAATATGTCTTATAAGAAGTACACCCTCCCTAGATATGAGAAAGTGGGAATTCGTCCCATATACTCTAAACGTATTTTCAGAAGGGCCTAGTGCTTAGAAAATGACGTCCTACTTGTAAAAGTACACAGTCCATGAAGGAAGAGAAGACTCTTACTGAAATAAACTGACACTATTACTACAACACTAAGTTGAAGCACAGCAGAGATTGCAAGCATAATAAAGATGAAGCAGAGTTTTGCTTTGTTTATACAGGGTCACTGTGAATTGGAGCTAACTTGGTGAAACCTAACTATAACAACCAAGAAAGTAAATGACCTTTGAAAGGATTACACCTGATACTTATGATTATTGCAGGAAAACAAAATATTAGAAATAATTATTGTAAATTAAAAACAAGCAAAAGAAACAATCTATTCAAGACATTTATGTTTCAACTAGCTGATTTAACCTCTTTGGTAAACTATCCTGGTCCCTACCCACTGCCCATCAAGAAACGTAGTTTGACATTTTACTAAAAAGTACTATGTTTTTGTTGTTGTTATGTACCATTAAGTTGCTTGTATCTCATAGCAACTCTATATACAATAGTTCAGACCTCTACCCTATCCTGAGCTGGTCTCACTGTCTCCCACACACATAACCTCATTATCTCAGTTACTCTGTCAATCCATTTCATCCATTGTCTTCCCTTCTTGTATCATCTCTCTAGCCTTCCAATCATGATTTCCTTCCCCAAGGGCCAGTTCCTCCTGCCAACATGCCCAAAGTATATGAGAAGGAGCTTCAAAATCTTCGCCTCCAAGGAGCCACCTGGTTTAACCCTCTCCAGGACAACTCTATTTGTTCTTTGCAGTCCATGGAATGTTCAATAATATTCTCCAGCACCACAACTCAAACGCATCAATCATTCTTCTGTCATCTTTAGTCAATATCCAGCCCTCTGATACATAACAAATAATTGTGAAGACCACAGCCTAGATCATACTATCATATATCAGCCTGATATCACTGCACTTTAGCACTCTGTAGAGGTCCCTGAAAGCAGATTTCCTCATCTTTTGATTTCCTAACTGCTAGTGCCAACCGTGTTGATTGTGGAACCAAGCAAGGTGAAATTCTTAACAATCTCAATCTCCTGTCCATCTATCATGATGTTGCCAATTAGCCCAGTGATGAGAATATTTGTCTTCTTGATGTTGAGCTTTAATCCATATTTAAGACTGCAGTTCTGATGCAAACACTTCAGACCTTCCTCATTTTCTGCTAGCAAGATAGATATCTGCATAACACACATTGTTAATGAGTCTCCCTCCAATTCTGAAGCCACACACCTCCTCATAAAGTCTACCTTCCCAAATTATTTGTTCTGCACATGGATTGTAAAGATATGGAGACAAGACACATCCTTGACATACTCCTTTCCCAATTTTCATGTGTGCATTGTTTTCTTACTCTAACAATTGCTTCCTGGCCCAAGTATACGTTTCCCATGAGTGCAATCAGTGGTTTTGGTATACACTGACTATATGAAATATAATTAGAACTTCACAAATCATTTTGATAAAATTAATTTTTATCCTGCTATTTTTCCTTTAATTTTATAAAAATGAGTTTTCACTTCTGTTATTTTTTTATTTCTTCTTCTAAGCAATTTTTAGTGCTTTATCAAAGGGTCTGATAATTCTCTGTATTATATCTTGACTTCATAAATGTATGCTTGTTGTTATTGTTGTTGTTAAAGATATGCAGGATCTATTTTTGTTTGGTTTTTATCTTTATATATAATACAGATCCAATAATTTCTGTAGGTATTTTTAAGAAACAGAGTCATTTGTGCTTTGTGATATTTAAAAAATCTTTTTTTTGAGCTGACTGGTCATCTCTTGTGTTTTAAATCCACCATGGACTCTAAAGGAGAATGGCGAGTAGTCTTCTCTTACTGTGATTTACAGGTTTGGAAACACAATGGAGAGTTATTATGAGTCTGAACTAATTCTATGCCAGTAAGTGAGATTACAATTATCAGAAAATTGAGTGGATAAACAATATTAAAAAAAAAATCAACCCCAACTTGTGGAACAATAAAAAGTTAAATTGAGAAATTCAAGAAATGCTAAAAAGAAGATAAGAAAAATATAGATTCTTTTTAAAAATGGTAATTGCATGTTGCATGTTTTAAATTGATTTCTAAGATTTTTAAGCAACTTATTGATGTCAAATATTTTTCAGATATTCATAATTGGGATGGGAGTGTCAGACACAGTGCGATTGGCCCAGGACAGAGTGGAGTGTAGGGCTGTTGTACACAGGGTCGCTATGAGTCGCAAGCGACTCGACGGCACATAAGAACACAACAACAACAACATAATAATTTAAGTTTCTAGAAAGCCTATCTTTTATATCAAAGATAAAAGATATTGTAATATTTCTTGGGGAGAGGCATGATACTCAGAAAGGTAGAGGGTTGACAAAGGAAGACCCTTGAGCAGTTAGAATGGCCTGGTGACTGCCACAATGAGCTCTAATGCCTTAAGTATGAGGGGGGCAGAGGATAGGACAGGATTAAGATACGTGGTTCATAGGATCACAATGAACTGTACTTGACTCAATGACACCTAACAATTTCAGTTATTATAATATGTATGTTAAACTTTGGCACTTGAAAACAGAAATGCATAACAATTTCAAAAAATTAAAAATCTTATTAACACGTTGCCGCAAATGATGGTAATGCACCAGGGAAAATGTTTTTCTAAGCATGATTGTCAATCTAAAAGTATGCGGCAACGTGTTAAGAGAGACAGATTGATATAGGGAGCTCTGGTGGCCTTGTGATGAGAAATTGCACTCTCAAATCTGCTAGTTATTTTGTTAAAGAAAGAGACGATCAACTCCTGTGCAATTCACTGCCTCTGAAAAACCTCTTCTGGGTTAACTGTAAGGCTGTCTTAACTCAACAGGAAACAACAACATTTACTATAGTCAATGTTCTCATTTCCTGTACCTAAACATTTAATATGTTAATTTACACAAGTTTTTTAAATTTGTTATGCCCAGTAATAGTTTATCAATGTTAAAATAACAGAAGTTTCTTTAGTCATAATTTAAAAAGTAAGTTTATGTTTTTCTGCAATGTACTTCATAGCCTCAAAACAATAAATGACAGTACTATTCTTCACAATAGCCAGGATGAGAATAGCCCAAATGTCCATCAACAAACAAATGGATTGATAAATTGTGGTATAATCATACAATGACAGCACATAGGAATGACAATTTTGCAAAATGCTAAATAACATGGAAGAGTTTCGAGAACATTATGTTGAGTGAACTAACTCAGTGTTATAAGGACAAATCTGTGTAACACCATTATTGTGAAAAGAAATGGAGAAGGAGAAAGGGAGAAGCGAATGGGAAAAGGAAAATGTGGAAATCACTAGGATAGTAGAGTTTAGTGGGCACATTAGGAGGAAAGGAGTGAAGGAATAGGAAGATTCAATGGTGACTTGAATAAATGGTGTAAGAATAGATCAACAGTAATTTATTATATAAAATGCAATGTATATGAATGATTTATAAAACACAGTGTCAATGAAAGCTAGTATAAAGCACAATATATATGAGTGTGGAAAAATAATTCAAGTGACTCGTTGCATTAAGCACATCTGCAAAAGATGAATAAACTGGTAAAAGAAAGAAACTCTTGAATATGCAATATATTAAATATATTAAAATTTGCTTAATCTCAATAATCTTCATTCTTTTTTTTTTTTTCATCATGCTGAAAAATTTTAATCTGATTAGTTCATGAAAAAAACAGTCCCGGAGGTATTTTTGGGTAAATGACACAAATCCACCTAGGAATTATAAATAAGCCCTTAAAACATACAAACAAACAAACACCAACACAAAATGCTAACAGGAAAGAGTATTTCTAGCTAGGGAAAGAAAACCTAAAAATACCTTACCTCCCAATATTACCCCGCATAATTTTTACTCAGTTATCTGGTTAAGAAGCCCAAAAATAGATTTGCTGCACCATCTGGTCAAATACATTGTTTAAGCACACACTTTTTCTGGCTTTGGGTGCTGCCTCATCCTTACTTAACAGCTGTCCCTATTGTGGTGACAGTGACAGGAGTAGGGTTCCGGGGGCCTCTGGATTCCCATGCTGAAGCCAGCGTTCCCCCAGCTAGGCCTCAGCACCGCTTGAACTCAGTCACGGCTGTGCCAGTCCCCGTCACCACGCCAGCCTCGTTGTCTTTTGCTTGTTTGTGTTTTGAATCCTCATCCTTCTCCCATGTCACTTTTTTGGTCCAGTCTTTGGTCTTTGGTCTTTGCAATATATTTTAAAGCATCAATTAACAATAATAACAAATAACAACAACAGCAAATGGAAACCATTCCAAAACAGTCTCAAATCAATAGCCACCAAAATCATTCCGAGTCATAGAAATTAAGTTGTCATTTGTTGCTAGTTTCTGCGGAGCCAATTATGACGCATAGTGACCCTGTGACAAGCAGATATGAACCTTCCTCTTTTCTGCACCATCTTCAGTCTCCATCGTCTTCAATCACACCATGCTGGTCACTGTGCTAGTTCATCCTTTTGATAACCTTGTTAAGACTTGTTCAATCAAGTCTTCTCCCTAAAATCCTCAACCTTTCGAAAGGATTATACCTCTTTCCAGGGATTGGTTCTTCCCAAAATGTTCACTTTTGCCATTTAAAAACTTAGGCTGTAAACATATATAATAAAAATGAAAATTAAATTTATCAAAAGATAATCTACTCAAAGTTGTCCAAGTTCTTCTTTCCTTCATCAAAATAATTTAATAATTCATGCAAGTTTTTTTTATTTAAAAAAATAAAGACAAAATAAAACTGTCTATTAAGATTATCAAGGATTTACATTTTTTCATTAATTTGATTCGATAATTTCCACACTCTGTTAGGTCACATTTCTTTGGAATGGGAATAAATATAAATCTCTTCCAGTCAGTTGGCCAAATGGTTGTTCTCCAGATTTCTTGGTATAACTTGGTGAGCATATCTAGGGCAGCATTTGTTAGTTGAAATATATCAATTAGTATACCATCAATTCCTGGGGCCTTATTTTTTGCCAGTTCCCTCAAAACAGCTTGAACTTCTTCCTTCATCACCATAGGCTCTTGCTCATATGTTGTTTCATGAAATTCTTCTGTGTCTACCAATTCCTTTCGGTAAAATTACTCTCTATATTCTTTCCATCTTCTTTTAATCCTTCCTGGGTCATTTAATATTAACATAATGATAGACAGAGAATATATTGAATTTACTTGTATCCACCACCAAAACCTATGGTAGCAGCAGTCAAGAAATCAAAATGTGTTACACTAGAAAAATCTGTTGTCCTCCCTGACCTCCCTAGCTAAAAAGCAAAGATGTCAGTCTAAAGGTATTCTTTTCAATTGTTCTCTTTGCATCTGTAAATAAGAAAATGAATAGAGATGATAGAGGAGAAAAACAAAACCTTTGAGTAGGCTTGGGGAAGAGAACTGAATCTCCCTGAATTACTGTAAGAACCAACAATGGTCCCTTGGAGGATCTACAACCAAGATGCACCTTAGATGCAATGATGGTGAAACATTATCTCACAGATTTAGGGCATGTTGTCAAAAAGGTCCAGTCCTTGGAAAAAGGCATCAGGAAAACTTGCAACAAGATGAACTGATGCAGTGACTATAACAATGGGCTTGGCATACCAGAGAACTGAAGACGTTGCAGGAAGATTTGGAGCTGTTATTCACAGCATTCCTATGAGTCCCAGTGAACTCGGAGGCATCTTTCAACAGCAACAACAATCTAGAGATCATTGAAAACAAATTAATCACATGTAGTATACTTCTATCTAAAGTTACTTTTTCCCTGTCTGTACATTAGTACTATATCTCTCAAAAAGCCTTTAACTTTAAACATATTTTAAATATGAAGTAAAATCTTGATAGTTTTACTTTGTTATTTGTTGACATGCTCCACTTGGCTGATTAACTGAAACTCTTGACCACCTTAAAGAGCTAAATTGTAGGTTGCAACAGTGGCTTTTTTGCTGTGTCACAACAGCAGGCAAAATCTTTATTTGAATCTGAGTTGACATGATGGAACCTAATAAAAACAAAGTACATTTTTATTATGTGATGGAGACGAAAGAACTAGAACTCAACTACCTTTTACAGGTAATGTTTGCTGTCTTAAAACAAATTCTCACACAAGGCAGCCATTGTAAAAGCTTAAAAGAGGAAGTGGATGCTGTAGGAGATACTCTATCATTGTGAATGGTGAATTTCAATAGAGAAACTTATTCAAAATATAGAATTGTGGAAGAACCCACCAATTCTAAGTGTTGTTGTTATGTGTCATCGAGTTACTTGCTACTTATCACAACCCTATGTACAACAACTCTGAACTCTCCTCTATCTTGTGCCAACCTCATTGTCTCTGACACACTTTCACCCATTATCCTAGTCACTGAGTCAATCCATCTCATTCAGAGTCTTGTGCTGTCCCTCCACTCTCCTAAAGACAATGTCCCTCTCCAAGGACTATGCAATCTTTGCAACATGCCCAAAGTATGTCAGATGGAGCTTCAAAGTCCTTGCTTCCAAGGAGCAAGAGGGTTTCACCATTTCTAGCATAAGCCTGTTTTTCCTAGGGGAATTTGTTATAGGTGAGGTTTGTCATAGGAGAGGTTTATTCTTCGGATCCAGGCCAAACTTTATTTTATATTTTATTAAGAGATTTGAAATTAAGAGACATTTGAGCTGAGTCCAGAGTTATGGGCTTCACCCACCAACTTAGAATGAGCAGAATGGAAAGGAGAACAGTAGGTGTTCTGAGAAAGAACTTATTATGTAT
>NW_006399826.1:7331635-7333580 GCF_000299155.1 Elephantulus edwardii
TATGTGTGTCCCCTCTATCTTTGACTGGTAAGTAAAGCTGTTTTCACAAAATTTTTGCTCACACTATCTCCAGGACAAAACATCCATCCATAAATTAACTGATATATGATTTATAATTATTGTTTCAAGACTAATAATTGTTGTTTCCTTAAAATTCTATAAAAAGCTCTTTCTGATTTTCTAGACTTTGAAACAATTTACAATTTTTCAAATTATTACTCTTTTTCGGTTACAAGAATCTTCAATAAAAAATTACCTTTGATAGATTTTTCTTTCTGATTCTTACTCTTTTACCATATGACATAACTTAAAAACAAACAAAAACCCTGACAACTTACCCACTTAAAACGGTTAGCTCATCAGCACTCTTTTTTTTCTCTCCATCCCTACTTTATGAACATGTTTTGTATCTGTTTTTCTAGACAATCTACCATGTATCCAAAATTCAGTAATAGTTTTATTCAATATGAGGTGTTAGCCCTCCCTTCCTGGGTCCTTATAGAAGAATCAATTTTTTTTAAACCCAACTCATTGCTATTGAATAAGAACCAACTGATAGCTGTGCTATAAATCACACAGGAGAAGACTCTCCTTCTTTCTACTTAGAGGCCTCTAGTGCATTCAAACAGCATGCCCATGGGTTGGCAGCAGAACAACCTTATCCGTTAGATAACCAGGGTTCCCTTATAGGAGAATAGATACCCTTATAATCTCACTGTTTGATCTGACTTGGCTCAGAAAAGACAAGAAAAACAGAACAAAGTATTAGATATGCCAAGCCATGGTTCTAGTGAACTTCTTTTTCACCCATTTCTAAAGATGATGTGTTGGTTCTTTTTTATTCCCCCTCAAATGTTGTTAATGTGTATGATGTTGTTGTTGTGTATTATGGAGTCAGAACCAACCTGTGACCGTCAGGTGGGTTTACAGCGTTAAATCGCATGGGAGGAGATTGCCCATCCTTCTCCCACTGAGCAGTGGTGGCGTTGAATTACACGCCTTTGGGCTAGCAGTGCAGCTTCTTGCCATTAGGCCACCAGAGCTCCCTAATATTGATGACAGCATAGATATTATAGACCTATAATTAGTTTATCAGAAGCAGGAGTGCCATCCACTCTCTAAACAACATGCTTCTAGAAACTCTGTGAACCCTGATAAATGTCAATAGCTGTAGAGGTGCTTCAGGCCTTTTGTTCGTAGGGTCACTATGAATCGTGCTCAACTAGACAGCAATCAAGAACAACAGCAACAACAACACAATTAGTTTAACACTATTCAGATAACATCAGCCTGAAAATGAACTTAATATATTGGACTATAGTTCTGAGAGATGGAGAGAGAAAAAGAACAAAGGACAAAAGATAAAGTACAAAGGCTAAGGCCCTTACACAAGCCCTAAACAACCAACAAGTCTTTGTTGAGACCAATCTTTGGATAATTTAGTTAAGTAGGGATTGGCAAATTATTTATTTTCTTTTTTAAATAACCAACTGGTATTTTATGGTTTGAGGGGCAGGCCCCTGTGTTTCAATTATTCGGCTCACCTGTTATAGCATGAAAACAATAATAATATTGATAGTTGCATGTTACTAGGAAGGACTAGCCCTTAGAAAAAGACCTCATGCTGGAAATGTAGAGGATCAGAGAAAGAGAGAATGCCCTTCAACAGGATGGAATGTAGCAATGAGCTCCAGCGTATCAGAGATGCTGAGAATGGCACAGAATAGGGATAGGGTTCAGATGGGTTGTTCATAGGGTCACTATGAATAAAAAGTCAACTTGTGAAGAGAAAGTGAGGAAGAGAGGCAGTGGGAGAGGCAGAGGGAGAAAAAGAAGGAGAGGGAGAGGGAGAGACAGAGGGAGAGGCAGTGGGAGAGGCAGAGGGAGAGGCAGTGGGAGAGGCAGAGGGAGAGGCAGAGGGAGAGGGAGAGGGAGAGGGAGAAGG
>NW_006399826.1:7333952-7345032 GCF_000299155.1 Elephantulus edwardii
GGGAGAGGCAGAGGGAGAGGGAGAGGCAGATGGAGAGGGAGAGGGAGAGGCAGAGGCAGAGGCAGAGGGAGAGGGAGAGGCAGAGGGAGAGGGAGAGGAAGAGGGAGCGGCAGAGGGAGCGGCAGTGGGAGAGGCAGAGGGAGAGGCAGATGGAGAGGGAAAGGGAGAAGGAAAGAGTGTTCCAGTACAAGTTTATTAAAATAGATAGTGATGATGAGGCCATATTTTTTCTAACTTAGATATAAAATGTTAAACTCTGCCTCCTTCTTTCATTAGAATTTGGTTTATTTCTTTTCATATCTTAAGATGTTTTATTTAGAGTAAAACTTCATTTGTAGAAATAATACTGGTCCATGACATGTCTGCCCCAATCACGCAACCTGCATTTTCTGTCCTACTTTCCACTCTCTTTTTCAAGTAAATACAGTAATTTGATGGGCATAGAGAAAACTCTGAATGTGGCTTGGGGAGGGGAGCATAATCTTTCCATTCAAAAAAGCAGTGCTCTTGCCTTGGACAAAAACCTTCTTTGTCCTCTGATTGTTCTTTGCTTCTCTGGGAAAGGTGGTTTTGCCCCATTTTCTTTCCAATGGAAGAGACTGCCCCGTTTAGAAAAGAGAACAGCAGAGAGGCCCCTATTATTTTTAGAAACAAGCTTAGTTGTCTTTATACCTGTTGCCAAATCATTTCAGATAACAGCAAAAGAATATCTTTCCTTTGAATTTTTTTTGGATATTGAATTTTCAATGCTTTTCTATCTTCTTTCTTCACATTACATAAAAACAAAATGTTTGCCTTTAAAAACACTGGGTTAATGCTGTTTCGTATCAGAATATTTTCTAAATAGTGAAATAACTATTTTGTACTACAGTTTAGAGTATTTGTTTTAATCTGAAGTTATAATGAAAGGGCAGAGCCAAGCAATGATTATGGATTCCTTAAACTCCTGAAAAAAAAAAAAACATTTTAGAAAGGCTCTAAGTCAGAAGCAGATGCCGGGCCAATAATTCAGTGGCATATTCATTGTTTCAACCAGGGGAATGAAAATAAAAGAAGGAGCATTAATCAGGACTCTAATCAGTGAGTGATACAATAAGCTTGATCTCACATTATTTAGTTAGAAAAACTCACATTGAGGCAATATCCAGATAGTCACCATTTTCATACTGATTATATCAGGAAAAATGAGGGTAATGATTCAGGTTTGGCAGATGTGGTGTACTCTTGTATGAGAAACTAATAAAGGGACACTAAATCTTGATATACTTATCACATTTGGGCTGTCAGGAGTATATAATCTTCTCCAAAGTTTCTTGGAATTGTTCAGTGCAGCATATTTCATCAAGAAGAACAATTTCCCCAGTGCCAACCAACCCCTCCACCGTCTTTAAAGTATTGCACATAGGAAGAAACCTACATTTTTGCAGAAGAATAGTGAGAAAGATCTATTTGTAAACAATTTATGTATTAAAGAGTTTACGAGAAAACGTTTATATACACACAGATACATTCCTAGCCTTTCTCCTGAGATTCCAAATAAATTCACTTGTTAATATAGTATACAACAGCCTCCCATTTGTCAAAGTAATTGTGGTATATATATTTTTTCTGTAAAAGAATAATTATTAATATAATACTTATTGGCAGTCATTCTCAGAAATAAGGTTTGGAGAATAAGTCCAATGGTTGGATAACAAAATCACTTCATACCTTAAACAGAATTTAAAAAAAACAATATCAGTGTTTCTAAGTCTGCAAAGTCGTTCCTATATTTGAGGTTGATGTTAATGAAAAAAATATCCAACATTTTACTTTTTTTTTCCTGGTTGGCTAAGTTTTCCAAGGAGTGAGCAAAGGCTATAACTATAAGGGAGTACAGATACTATAGCCAGTGTTGCTTCACTTGTGAAGTGATTGAACTAAAAGTGATTCATCTTCTTAACAACTTTAACAGAATAGAATAACGAATTGTATTTGTTTTATTTCATTGTTCTTTCAAGACATCTTCTGGATGTAAAATCTCTTATTTATCTAGAGTTATTGTTTTTATCTACCATCCAGTTAGAAAAGACTCTAGGTGACCCTCCAACATGTTTTCAAAGGCTGTAAATAACAAGGGAGAACACCCGTCTTTCTCCTGCTGGAGTAACAGGTGATTTTGACTGCTTGCGTTTGGATTGGCAGCCCAACTCCTTACTGTTAAAACACTAGAGTAAGAGTCATTCTTTTCTATTTCACTTATTGTTGTTATTGTTCTGTGCCATCAAGTTGCCTGCAACTCATAGAGACCCTATGTGCAACAGCCCTAAATCATGCTATATCCCTTGTCAATCTTAATGTCTCCGACACACCTATCCCCATTACCCCAGTGACTGAATCACTCTATCTTATTGAGAATCTTCCTGTGCTGTGCTGTCCCTCCACCTTCCCAAGTATGACGTCCTTCTCTAAGGACTAATCCTGACTTGCAACATGTCCAAAGTGTCAGATGGAGCTTCAGAATCCTTACCTCCAAGGAGCGGCTCCATCCTCTCTAGGATTATCCTGTTCGTTCTCTTAGCAGTCCTTGGTATATTCAATACTCTTCCTCAGCACCACAGCTCAATGGCATCAACTCTCCTTCTATCATCCTTAGTCAATGTCCAGCTCTCTGATGCATAGCAAGTAATTGCAAAGACCATGGCCTGGATCAGGCACACCTTTGTCTCCAGACTGACATCATTATTCTTCAATGATTTGAAGTAGTCTCTGATAGCAGATTCTCCCAGTGAAATTCATCTTTTATTTTTCTGGCTGCTGGTGCTAAGAGTGTTGGTTGTAGAGCCACGCAAACTGAAGAGGTGAACAATCTCAGTCTCATCAACATCTATCACAATGCTGCCAATCGGCCCAGCAGTAAGAATCTATGTTTTCTTGATGTTGAACTTTAATCAATATTGAAGGTTGCAGTCCTTGACTTTCCACAGCAAGTGCTTCAGGTCCTCCTCAGTTTCTGCAAGCAGAGTTGTGTCATCTGCATAACACAGATTGTTGACGAGTTTACCTTCAATCCTGATGCCATACTTCTCCTCATACAGCCCAGCCTCCCAGATAATCTGTTCTGCATACAGGCTGAAAAGGTATGGAGATAGGACACATTATTGATGCACACCCTTCCCAATTTTGAACAATTCAATGTTTCCTTGCTCTGTTCTGGTGACTGCCTTCTGGTCCAAGTATAGGATTTTAATATAAGCACAATCAAGTATTCTGAGATTACCATTCTTCTCAGAGTAATCCACACAGTCAAATGCCTTTGCACAGTCGATAAAACACATAAACATTTCTCTGTTGTACTCTACTTTCAGCCAAGATCCATATGACATTATTTATAATATCCTTAGACCCATGGCCTCTTCTAAATCCAGCCTGCATTTCAGTCAGTTCTCTGTCGACGTGCTGTTCCAGTCATTTTTGGATAATCTTCAGCAGAATCTTGCTTGCATGCGATATCAATGATTCTGTTTGAGAATGTCCACACACTGTCGGATCACCTTTGTTTTGAAGTAATAAATAAGGAAAGAAATAAGAATTAAATAAAAAATAAATAAGAAAACAAATAGTAAGGGTGTTAGGAATAAAATAGTACTTACAATGCATATATTATATGCATAAAAATATGATATATTATTTGAAAAATGCCAAGTCATAGACTCTTAAGAGTTGGAAGTTATATCTATTAAATGTTACTATGATCCGTTGCATGGTGAAGATGTGACTAGGAGAAAAGAACTAAACTTTTTTTCTTTAAGTTTAATGTTTTAACTCAGCCATGCTCTTGCTAGGAAAGTTTTAACCTATATTTTCACCTATAATATAAATGATTATATCTCTACTGTTGATAATTTGATTATTATTAACATATAAACAGATAAATAAGTAATATCTCTCTGTGCTTCATTGATTATGCAAAGGCTTTTGACTGTGTGGATCATAACAAACTGTGGCTGACTCTGAGACGAATGGGAATCCCAGAACACTTGATCATGCTAATGCGAAACCTATACTTACACCAAGAGGCAGTCGTCAGAACAGAGCAAAGAAACAGTGCATGGTTCAAAATTGGGAAGGGTGTATGCCAGGGATGTGTCCTGTCTCCATACCTTTTCAACCCATATGCAGAACAGATCATCCAGGAGGCTGGGCTCTATCTATGAGGAGAAATGTGGGGTCAAGATTGGTGGACGATTTATCAACAATCTGCGTTATGCAGATGACACAACCCTGCTTGCTGAAACTGAAGAGGACCTGAAGCACCTGCTGCAGAGTGTCAAGGATTGTAGCCTACAATATGGATTGAGGCTCAATGTCAAGAAGACAAAGATTCTCACCACTGGACCAATTGGCAGCATCGGGATGGATCGTGAAGAGATTGATATTGTCCACAGTTTTAGTCTGCTTGGTTCCACAATCAACACTTTTGCCAGCAGCCAAGAAATTAAAAGACATATTGCGATGGGAAAGTTTGCTGTTAGGGACCGCTCTCCAAAGTACTGAAGAGCAATAGTGTCTCCCTGGAGACTATGGTGCATCTGATACAGGCCTTGATCTTTGCAATCACTTATTATGTGTCAGAGAGTTGGACAATGACTAAGGAGGATAGAAGGAGAATTGATGCCTTTGAGCTTTGGTGTTGGAGAAGAGTATTGAGGGTACCATGGACTGCTAAGAAAACAGATTCATCCTAGAGAGGGTTAAACCAAGAAGCTCCTTGGAGGCAAGGACTCTGAGGCTTGGACTGATATACTTTGGTCATGTTGTAAGGATAGACCGGTCCTTGGATAAGGATATCATGCTTGGGAGGGTGGAGGGAAGACACAGGAGGGGAAGGCCCTCTAGCAGATGGATTGATTCAGTGACTGAGGTAATCAGGACGAGTGTGTCGGAGACAATGAGATTGGCACAGGACAGAACAGAGCTTAGGGTTGTTGTACATAGGGTTGCTATGAGTCACAAGTGACTCGACTGCACATAACACCACCACCACCATATATAATGTGATACAGGAATTTTAAATGAAATACAGACATTTACTCATTCTATTCAGATTTTTGGAAGCAGGAGTGGCATCCACTTCCTAAACAACATGCCTCCAGAACTCATGAACTTTGATAAGTGTCCATAGTTATAGAAAGGCTTCAGGCTTTTAATTCATAGGGTCACTATGGGTCGTGCTCAACTTAACAGCAATCAACAAGAACAACAACAATTTACATTTACTACCTATCATCACGTTTCACAAAAGTGAAAGGACTCTGGAGTCTTTATTTCATTTTATTACTTTTCCCCACAGATACCTGCTCACTTCTTCCAGGTTTCTAAACAAAGCTGCCTCTGATCAAGTTACTTAAAGTAACAGGGATTAAACAAGTATTTGTCCACTGAATTAAACATATTAAAACTTCTTAATAACATGTAAAAGTATTAAGCTTTCATGTTTTGCTAATTTTTCTACTATTGGGGAAAGTGCAATGACATGGCCAGTGGGGTCGTCAAACTCTCATGAAATCAGTATATATAGCATTGGTTTTAAGTTCATGGATCCCTAATTCATCTCCTTTTATAAAAATGCATCCCTAGACATCCGCTATATGAACTCTTTCTGATAGAGTTATCAAAAGTTCAAGAACATTTACTATATACTTTTGCTGCCAACATGCTCAATCGAATAATAGAATTAGATACTTATTGGGGTTCTTTTCCCCCCCATAAGTTAGGTCATAAACATCAGAAGTATTGTGACTGAGTTTGTAGTGACTTTAGTGTGTAAGTCATTCTTACAACATTCTATTTTTTTCATTGATCTATTATTATATTTGGTCCTCTGACAACCATTTCTCCAAAGTCCAGATGTTAAGAACTTTGCCACTACTTTGCAGATGAAATTTGCAACATATGGATCATTAATTCTCATCCTCTGTTCCTACACTTTCCTTGACTGACTTTGCATTATGTTCTTTGTAGAACTGGAAAGCTTTTGCACCCCAAAAGATGGCTATATAGTACTTTATATTCATAAATTTTGTCATGTTCTTATTAGATATTTTGCAAGCTGGCAAAAGATAGCAAGGCAACTGTCTGTTAGAAGTTATGTAAAACAGAAACTTTGGGATTGTTATCTTCACTAATGAATTAATTGGTATAACAAGGTAGATTTAACTGAAAGTAGGTAAGTCACACTCAAAGAACAAAATGAAACCTGGAGTACAGTACTCTTAAGTAATTATTCTTGTTATCATCATTGCTGTTGTTAGGTTGCATATTTAGTCTTATTGTTGAACTATTTTTCAAAAATATCTTTATTGTTCACACTTTCCAAAGAAAAGCAAATTAGGACATTCAATAGGGACACTGAGAACAGCAGATGCTCTTTGTGAATGTTTGTGCATTTAAGATTTTGTTAAGTCTTTGAAGTTGACTTTGTGAATAGTACAACAAAGAAGACTCTTGGAGAGTTTAACTTGGAAATTAAGACTTCAAAGGAAAATCTTCTTCTTAGAAGAGAGATTCATTTCATGGAGTTCTGTTTATGGGCCTATGTAGGCTGCACAGACACATTCTCATGGCTTTTGAAGTCTTAACAAAAATTGAAACCATTCAGTCTCTGTTGCTTCAACAAAGGTTTCCAAAAATGTGTCAAGCGCATTTGAAATATATCCTAGAAAGAGAGCTATTTCACCTATGCTATTGCTATCATTGTATGTATTTACATTTGAAGAAAAAAGATGAAGGGTTGTTACTATTTAGTTAGGTTTTTACAAGGCCACTGTTTTAGGTATCTAGTGCTGCAAAAACAGAAATACCATAAGTAAGTGACCTTTACAAAAGAAAGTTATTATCTCACACATTGTGAGACGGGGTGGGGGTGGAGGAAATAATCATACTGGCTCTAAGGGAAGGTTTTCTTTCTCTACCAAAAAAGATGATTCCTTTCACTTAGAAACTTCTTTCTGCTTCTGCTCCTGAGTGATCTTCGCCCCATGACAGAGCTTCTCTTTTCCTGAATTTCTGTCTGTTTCTTCGGTGTTTAGGTTTTTTTTCTATCTCAAATCAATTTACTCAAGATGCACCCTGCATCAATCCTAATTCATTAATATCATAACAACAACCCGTTCTTAAATGAGATTTAAACCATAGACATAGAAGTTAGGATTCACATGTTAAATTTTAGAGAAAATACTTCCATAAACCTTCCACTTTCTGGCCTCCAAGAGGCCAAAACTTTTACATCTTTGCAAAATTTACTTACATTATCCCACAGATTTTAAATCATCTATGCGTCCAAAAATCTCATCTTCTCTATCATCTAAATAAAATATAGTATAGGTGTGATTTTTTGGCAGTGCATTCTATCATGGGGAAAAGTTTCTCTTCAATTGTGAACCTGTGGAAACTAGAATGAAAACTATTAGTGTTTGGCATTAAATGGTGGACTAGCCACAAGGCAAGGAAACTGGAGGAAAAGAAGCTATAGTAATTTCAAACAAAAAAGTACAATTTACAACAGCTCTTAAGACTTTAACATAATCTTCTGTTATTTGGGATCATCTGGGAAATGAGTCTGCCCTCCAGATACTTGGTGTTGGCTATGGTAATAGTATAGGTTGTGGGTCAACTTGACTGTCAGTATTTAGCAATTATGGTGTAATCATTTCCTTGATTAGATCTTACATAATAATTATATTGATGAAATAAAATGATTGCACGATTCAATCACTTACATGATGTGATCTAAGAACAGCTAATCTGTTGGAAGGGAAGAGTATGGTCTAGATTGAATATATTTGGGTTTTTGGCAAGGCTTTACTGCTTTTGCTAGTTATTGATCTTGAACTGGTAATCATCTTTGTTTCTTAGCCTTGAGCCAACAGTCTCACTTACCTGCTTATGGTCTGGATTTGGCCAGCCTCCATAGCTACATAGTCAGAAGCACCAGTCTCCTGGGACCAAGAAATGTCAAGATATGCAAATATATGAGCTATTTCCTTGAATAACTTTTCTTTCTCTCTTGCTGTTTCTCTTAAATATGCTGTCAAGTCAGGGAGTTTTGGCAGCCTAATAGATATGAAGTTCTACTGCCAACTCAAAGGTAGACAGTTCAAACCCACCAACTACTCTGTAAGAGAATGATGGATTATCTCCTCCCACACAATTTACATTCTCTCAAAATCCACTAGCAGTGGATTTTATAGCTGAGCTATAAGTTGGTTCTGACCCAATTGCACTAAGTGAGTGAGAAAGTGCAACCGATTCCATTCCAGTTTCATCTAATAGTGACCCTGCACTGAGTTTTCAAGCCTTTAAATCTTTACAGCTGAAGGATTCAAATTGCCAGTCTTTTGATTAGGATCGTGGCAATGCATACTATATCATCGTGGTTTCGTTGAGCATGTTATCTGGAGATCAGTCCCTGTGGAAGAACATTGTGTGTTGAAGGAGGGTCAGGAAAGAGAGGAAGGCTCACAATGTCAAGGATTGACATAGTAACTGTAACAATGAACTCAAGCCCAACAGAGATTGAGTATGACAGAGGATTGAACAGTTTTATCTATTGTACATAGTGTTGATATGACAAGAGAGTTGACATGAAGACTTGAACACAACAAAGCTGACACGTAAGTTTCATTGTTGTTGTTTTTTTCCTTCTCTAGAGAACTCAATGGAGTTCTGGATTCTAGGTGGAGGCTTCTCAGCCCTAGGTTTCAAAACCATCTTCCAGGCCCACTAGAATGACAACTCCGCCTTCTCAGGTTTTGACAGCTCCAGTTCTTTAATTTACGGGATTCATGATCCTATGCCTTTGGCTCAAATTAAGTTGTGCTCTTCCCCCTTTGTAAATGTGAGCTTATGAACAGCACATTCATCCTCTGGAACTGATTTAGTGGAGACCTGATTCTTTGAAATCTGGGAAAATATTGTCCCACCCTTTTAAAATCAAGACAGCTCTACTTATCTAGATCTTTCCAACAGTTCTGCAGATCATGGAATTGCTCAGCGAACAGTTCTCTTCTTTCTTTACAGATGTAGTGCCTTACACAGTTTCCTGCCAGTAGAATTCTAAATGACAGCTTCCTTCACTTTCATCCTATCTTATCCTTCGAAGTCGATGGGTTTTTTTGGCTGTGATTGTGGCTAGATCCATCAGTCACAGATTTGGTTTCTTTAACAACAACAACAACAAAAGCCTAGCCTTGCCCTAACAACTTTGTTTTAATTTTTCCTCTTGATTTTTTGATGTGCTTCCAGAGAAAGTTTACAAGCAAGTTGACTTTTCATTTTAACTCTTATATTAAGTCCCATTTCGTTTTATAACATTAAGTACTATATTCATACTGTAATCACGTTTCTGAATTCTTCTCTGTAATATTCTAATTATTCTGTTCTACCACTTTCTGCCTTCGGCACTTTATTATTAGGCAAATGCTTCTATTTTTTATCTTATATGATTGATTTTTTGAATGGGTGAATGCCTTTCTAGTGTTATTAGTCACCGTATATGCCTGTGAATTGATTGACTAAAAGTTGCAACATTTGAGGTTGGGGGATAGCAGTGAATTAATTCTGTTTGAGATTCAAAGGATAAATCTTTGAAAAACTCATACATCTGGAATCTATCCTGGAGCAATAAGCCTGGTCTTTTTGTGTGTATGTTTGAGTTTTATTTTATATTTTCTCTAAAATAATAGTTTTTAAATGATCAGCAATTGTAGCAGGGTGCCATTTCGTTTTTCTGGTCTCAGAGTCACAGAAGTTGAGGTTTGTATTGTTCATTAGTCCTTTGAATGAATTGTTCTGCACAGCTTTGCTCTTTCCTCTTTTTTGTTCCAAAAAAGGGAAAAAATCTGTAATTTTATCTTAGATGACTGCTCACAAGTTTTTATGATCTCATCAAAGTAGGATGTAAAACATTGTCTTTTAGGACTATGGATAACAAAACTTTAATAAAAGAATTAAAGTCCTCTGTATTAGTTATATATTACGTTATTTCACATGTGCAACAGGCAGAAAATACACATTTCAAAATTAATTAGTTGATTAGTAATGATAGAAATAATGGCTATTTGTAGGAAAAATAACTTATAAAATAATTTTAAATTTCTTATTCCATTCTTCATCACAACTTCACTTTAAGACAATATTTATTATTTACGACAAGGAATAAATATCCTTCCCATTCGACAATGAAGGAAATTAAGAAAATTTTATTGAGTCTCTCAAAAAAGTTTTCGTTTATTTTATAGTCAGAAATTTTTTATAAGAAACAACTAAGCCAATTCCCCCCATATTCTAAAATAACCTGTGCTATTTTAAGAAATAGATTTGGGAAGGCTGTTGTTTTTAATACAATTTTGTTTTATTTGATGCTTATGTGTTTAATCATTATTGCTGCTGGCTATTGTTCCTTTTCATGTATTTTAATACTTTAATCAATGGATATTTTATTGGTACTTGTACCCTGAGGCTATTGAAAGTGGAGGGTGCAAGTTTACGAATATACAATTGAAATTAGGAAAAACAAAACAGATAGGCATAGAGATCATGTGGATATTAAAGTGACAAAATCCTTCGTGAGTTAGATAAGAGGTATGGTCTTTCCCAGATGAGGAGTTGCTAAAGAAGAGTTTAATACAGGTTTATTCATTGCTTTTTACCTAAAATGTCTTTTCTTTCCATTACTCCTTCAACATATATCTCAAATACAAAACTCTATAAGATATACATTAGTGAGCTTGAGGGAATTGGAGGATTATCTATATATTCTATGCATCCATCTACAAATAGAGGCTGTTTTTTATTAATGGTTAATATATATAACAGCATTCATTTAAATAACGATCTTGTGACTATCTTGAGTACATGCTGCAAATTTAAGCCTTCTACTTATTTTTACACTTGATTGCAGTGCCTGTTGTTAAACTATTTTCTTTTTCTGTTTTAATTGTGATTTGATTGAAAGTTTACAGAAAGGTTGGGTTTTCACACATTTATTGTTGCACATTTTCACATTTTCATCCTTTTCCCTTCTTTATTTCTCTCCCAA
>NW_006399826.1:7345337-7348365 GCF_000299155.1 Elephantulus edwardii
TTCCAATGCAGTGTCAATTATCTGTCTTCTAAAAGTCTTAATTTGCTTCAAATCTAACTGAACATTTTATCATTTAGTCGTGTTTGACTCCAGTTATCCAGCTTCTTGAAAACAGTTGCTATGGGGTGCCTTTGTTGACTCTCCCAGGAGTGACAGAGCTCAAGTCATGTGACAGCTTGATGAAAAACCTATGTAGTAGACATTGCTTTATGAAACTACCATTTATTTTCACTATGTGTTAGTATATCGTTGAATAAGGATAGAAAATCATGTGTCTACTACCCTTCTATCAATTATTTTGCCACCTGCTGCTCATGTTTATTTCTTATAATGTATTTCTTAGTAGCAGTCAATGCCCTTAAACTGACAACTCACACAAAGTCCTCTACCAGAAACCATAACACAAAAGGTTGAGGAGACCTGAAGACAGAATTCCCTATATTTTTTGTGGTTATTTTTTTTTATTGATTTTAATGAAAGTTTACAGAGACTTTGGATTTGAATTCCCCATATTGTCCCATGACATCTAGAGAGGATTTGTTCTAAGATCCCTGAAATACCAAACTCATCAGATGCTTTAAGTCTTTTACACAAAATGCCATAGTATTTGCACAATGCTTACACACATTGCATATGTAAATCGTTTCTAGATTACTTTTAATATCTGTCACAAAGCAAACACTCTCTGAATATATATTCTCTCTTAACCTTTGAGGAAGTGATGATGACCTAGAGGTAAGGAGTTGTACTGTTAACCCCAAAGCATGTGGTTCAAATCCACTAGCTACTTCTCAGAAGAAAAATTATCTGTCTTCTCCTGTGTAATTTACAGTTTCTTGAGAACTCACTGCAGGGTCAGGTAAGAGTTGGTTCTGGCTTAATGGCACACAACAACATTCTGGCTTTTAAGCAATTGTTTCAACTGCTTAATTTTATTTTTTCCCAAATATTATCTATCCATTCTCGGTTTAAATGTGAATGTACAAATTTTAGATTGACATCACTTCCTCACCTTTGGAACCTGGGAATAGAGGGAGCCAGCTGTGATTCTATCAAACAATAAAACATGCATCGTCAAATAATATAATCTTATCTATTAAACGTAAAAAGAGGAAAGAACATCTACTTTGTGATTTTGTTGTTGTTGTTTATTTTTTCCAGCTTCTGGTAGAAAAAGAGACTCAATGATCTCTAAGCACGATAATGAAAAAAATCTCTTATCTCCTCATGATAATTAAACAGATGAAAGAGGGCAGGTAAAAATGTATGGTCCAGCTGACCTGATGATGAAGAAGGAAGTTAGTCATCCTCTCCCAATCGTGCTGAAAGTTGCATTTCTCTTAATGGCTCCACTTAGAGCAGCAGGAAGCAAAATGATTATCACCAGCAGGTACTTAGACAAGAGTGAGAGTTGGATGTGGACTGCTCTATTAAAACACCCCCATCTAAACAGGGCTTCCTGGAGCTTAAGTGCCCATTGCTGCAGAAGCCAGAATCCTATCTGTGAACGCACAGCAAAACTCACAGCTCTGTCTAATGAGAGGAACAGCATCAAGGAGACAGCCTTAAGTAGATGAAAGATCCATGGCATCTAACGGACAATTAGTTAACTTCGCTCCTCAGAGTTTTTAAGCATCGGATAAGTGAAGAAATAAAAAAAAAATGCTCTGAGTGAAATACTAAAGGGAATAAAAATAAATCTAAAAGGAAATGACTTCAAATTTTTTATATATTTCCAACATTGTTCTGTGTTTGAACCTAAACCTAGTGGACATTTACAATTTACTGGTTTTATTGTTTTGTTTTGTTCTCAAATTGTTGGAACCCCAGTTAACATGATCTTTGTCATTGCAATATATCATGGACCAATTTTAAAATTTTATATTTATTTGCATAAACAGTTTGCATGTATTGTGTTTCACACTATCCTTCATTTACATTGTGTTTCATAAAATCATTCTCATTCACATGTTTTATAAAATTAAACCATGCCTATCATTACCCTATCTGTATAGATCCCCATCTGATCTTTTGGGTCAATATTTTTTTAATGTATATTTCAATTAGTTCATGAATGTTGAGTATCTTTACATTTGATTGAACATTGTCCAATACCACTGATCTAGAATGTACCTTAAATTTACCCACTTAATTTTCGTGTTCAAAGTTGGTGAAACTGAAGCCCACAGAGGATAAGTGAGTTTATTTTTTAGGAGATTCAGTTCTCAAATACATATCTGAGGAGTTTTTAATTTAATAAGTCATCTCTCTATTACATTGAATGATTTAAGTGGATAGGGAATACATAATTTCATGGTATTATATATTTAGCCAATGTAAATGGATTTATATTATTTTTAGGATTCAATGTGTTTAATTCACTGCTTCACATATATAACATGCACTTGATCTCAAGGAATTTAAATCTAGTTAGGAAAAAATGGTTCTAATAAAGTAGAATATAATGTTTTAAGTTGAACCAAAATGTTTGATATGGGTAGTAAATTTCCTTAGTGGCCATTTTCAGGTGACCAGAAGCTATCATAAGTTGGACAGACTGGGCAATCTATGGAGAGCTGTCACTGAATGGTTCAGCTGGTACTAGTGATTATACATAGGGCTCAATTATACCAGTCACTGGTTAGAATTGAGGTTTGTGTGGATGTATGGCTAATTTCAAGATAGAAAAAATGTGTATAACTAATTTCAAAATAGAGAAATTTTAGATTATCTACATTTTCTTGAAAGATAGTTAACAGAAATTTTTTTTTCTTATTTAGAGAGAGTAAATCTTACTTACAGAATGCAACACCAGATACAGTGGGCATAAATAGTTGATATTAAGAATAATAAAAGTTACTTCACCTATGCCTTGCATGTGGACTTCCAAGTTGTAAAACAACCCAGTGGCAGATGGAATTTGCTCCAGGACTTAAGAACAGTAAATAACATAGCTGAGCCTCTACATCTTGTGGTTCCTAACCTCTACACTATAATAGACAAAGTGCTAGTCAATAGGACTTTTATT
>NW_006399826.1:7348947-7352848 GCF_000299155.1 Elephantulus edwardii
TACTCTTCTTAAATCCTTAATGCAATTGGATGAATTGATAATAGTCTTGATGCAATTGCATGAATTGAGAATACTTCTCCCATTTTACAGATTCAGAAACCTAGAAAGAGAAAGGATGTGCCACTCAAAACCATAGGATCTGATGTTAATTGAGAAATAATACTTAGAAAATTTATGGATGGTATAAAACATACATTGTTAAAAAGGAAAATGAAGTGCTAAAACGCAAATCTGTCTTTTATCATCACAGACTATTTCATCTTCACTTTAAGCAAGACATATTCTAAAGGAAATAGACAATTTCCTGAAGACTTCCAGACTCTAATAGTAATATAGAATTCATTATATTAATGTCTCCTTTCGGCTCAACCCCAGAGGTTGGTATTGATGGCGGCCGCTCGTGAGTCTGAAGAAGCCCTGGAGAACAGTGTCTGTCATTAAAAAGTTGCCATCTGTCTTTTTTGATATCTGCTGTGCTGCAGTAAGTCACAGTATTTCCCTACCCTTTCAATGACAGCTCATGGTAAGATAAACTCGCCATGATAAGATAAATGGCAACTTTTTAATGAAAACCACTACATATGAGCTGCTTGGTTAGGTTACAGTTCCTCAAAGTGCATAGCATACCTTAATCTCTTCTATCAAAACCAATGACCTATTCTTCAAAGGATTTTCTTTTCATTTCATAGCTTACATGATTTACAAATCTCGACCTTCCTTTTTTTTCTTTTTTAATTTAGTTTCCTTTCAGAATGAGTCCTGGTGTGCCTCTGTAACCTTTATTCTTATATCAAATATTTGGAATCTTTTATTTAGATGATATAGACACATTCTTCGCCCCCCCCACCCCGTTGTAAAACTCATGCTTCAGTAAGCCTGGGGAAAAGACTAGAATGAGTAATATTTGTTTATTTATTCGCCCCATACAGATTAAGATCAAACGCTGCCACTGAAACTGGACTTAGTGTGAATCAACACGGGGAACATTCTCACGTGGGGACTGCTGAGGTTTCAGAGTTGACATCCATGAGGTTTTAATAGTGGTGCCCTTTTGGAAACATCACCAGGAGTTTCAGCCAAGATGCTTCTGTGTTGGTTCAAATAGCCAACCTTTTATTTAGTATCAGGGCTCATAAACATTTGCACCATGTGTTTACTTTGATCTGGAATTGCCCCTGATCAGTCATAATTGCCTTATGACAAGTCATCTTTCAAAGTCTTTGCTAACCCATTGCCACTCCAGGTCAAATGAAAACACCTCGTACAACCTCATTTCAGTGAGGTAGTGGTGATGCCATGGTTGCAAAGGGGACCAACCCTTCACCGAGATGTTCCCCTCAGACTCACTCCCTTTACACTGGGGCATTGGGATTTGTCTGTTTGTTTTTTAAAGGTTGGGGGGGGGGGAAGCACCTAAGTCTCTATTGCCTGAGTTGTGTGAATAGCTAACACATTTGGCTGCTTACTCAAAGGTGGACATCTTACTAGAAGTGCTTCTGAAGAAAGAGGTGGTGACTTCTTTAAAAAAAAAAATTTAAAAATCATCAAATGAAAACTCTACAGAGCTGAATTCTATTTGGCACGTGCAAGGTTGTCATAAACAATCCAAGTGGATGGCAACAGCTTTTCACAAAACTTATAGAATATAATTTTCAAATGTTTACAGGACATTTACATCCACAAAATTATTCATAAGCCTTCAAGTTTGTTTGTTTTAGTTTTAGTTTTAATTGTCCAAATTTAAAAACTCAAACTCACTGCAGTTAAGCAGGTTCAGAATCATAATGATCCTCTTAGATTCCTGACGCTACAAACCACCAGGCGGGGAGACTATTTGTCTTTGGCAGAGCCACCGCACCGGCATATTTGAGCCAAAGGTAAGCACTTTTGAGTAAGCAGCACAACGTGCTGTGGACTACGCCACCAGAACTATACAAAATCATGTACAAATACTAAAATAATTGTACTTACTTTATTTTTTTGAACATTTTACTTAACTTTAGAGAGACAAAAAATAAACAAACAAAAAGAGACAAAGTAAAATTTTGCTGAGAATTTTACAAGAACTGAGGATCAAAGCCATAATTAATAGTGCCAAGATTATAATTAGCAGATGATGACGGAGAAGGTATAGAAGAATTAAAACAGTACAAAGTGAACATACTATGTTGTTGTGATTCTGAGGTGACACTGAGTCCACTAGGGCTCACAGGGACCCTGTAAAACCCATCTGAAATTTGCCTATCCTGTGCCATCCTCACCACCTCCGAAATGCTGAAGCCCACGATCACAGTTACTGTGCATATCCATCTCTTTGAGCGTCCTCCACTTTCACTGACACTCCACCTTGCCCATATATTCTTTTACCTTATATTCTTTTACAAGCACTGGCCCATGCTGACATTATGTCCAAAACATATAAGAAAAAGTTTTCACCATTTTTACCTCTAAGGCATACCCTTGTTATACTTCTACTAAGACAGATCTTTTTGGATTTTGGCAGTCAACTGAATATTCAGTATTTTTTGTCAACACTACAACTCAAATACATTGATTTTTTTTCTCCTATCTTCCTTATTCATTATTTACCATTTATGATACACATGTATACATGCCTTTACATAATCAATAAAACACAAGTAAACATTTTTCTGCTTAAACATACTATGCTTTCAGTCAAGATCTATTCAACATCAACAATAATACTTTCCTTCCACTACTGTTTTTGAAATGAGCTTGAATTTCAGGAACTTACCTGGCTATGAGTGAGCTCTCATGGCATGGCCACAAAGATTTTAACCACTGGACCGATTGGAGGCTTCATGATAGATGAAGAGAATGAGACTGTTAACAGCTTTAGTTTGTTTGGCTCCATGGTCAACACTCTTGGTACAAGAAGCCATGAAATTAAAACATGAATTGCATTGGGAAATCCTACTGTCAGAGACCTCTCCAAATTACTGAAGAGCAGTGATGTCAGTCTGGAAAGTAAGGTGCACCTGATCTAGGCCATAATCTTTGCAAATACTTACTATGCATCAAAAACTGGACAATGACTAGGGGTGACGGAAGGATAATTGATGCCTTAGACCTGTTGTGCTGGAGAAGAGACTATACAAACAGGTTCATCCTAGAAAGGGTGAGACCAGGCTGCTCCTTGGAGGCAAGGATTCTGAGGCTTCGTCTGATATATTTTGGACATGCTTAAAGGAATGATCAATTGTTAGAAAGGGGTGTCATGCTTGAGAGTATGCCTCAATGAATTAGATTGATTCCATGACTGGAGTTATAGGGGTAGGTGTGTTGGAGACAATGATATTGGCACAGGACAGAGCAGGGTTTAGGGCTGTTATACCTAGGGTTGTTATGAGTTGCAGACAACTCAATGTCACATAATAACAACAAACAACAATCTGTGGATGTACAGTTCCAGTAATTTTTTATGTAAAAAATGAAAAGCAAGTATAGGGGATTAAATTAATTTTTACTATATTATTAATTCACTATATAAATCTGTATTGCCATTTGTCATCTTGTTCTAGATTTCAGATGCCTATTTTAATTAGAAGAGCATTTTACCTACATTTTTGCTTAATTTCAAAGTTTTCTTTGTTGTTATTGTTGCTGTTATGTGCCATCACGTCACTTGCAACTCATAACGACCCTATGTACAACAGCTTTAAATTCTGCTCTGTCCTGTGCCAATCTCATTGTCCTTGATACACTCATCCCAATTGCCCCAGTCACCGAATCAATTCATCTCCTAGAGGACCTTCCCCTCCTGCGCCTGCCCTCGACCCTCCCAAGCATAATGTCGTTCTCCAACGACCGGTCTGTCCTTACAACATGACCAAAGTATGTCAGACAAAGCCTCAGAATCTTAGCCTCCAAGGAGCAGCCC
>NW_006399826.1:7352948-7357313 GCF_000299155.1 Elephantulus edwardii
AGACAAAAAGAATACAGAGCCAGAACTAAGAGAAACAATACCTTTCACAATAGCTAATCACAAGATTAAATACTTGGGAATAAATTTAACCAGAAGTTCAAAGGACCTTTTCCTAGAAAATTACAAAACATTACTACAAGAATACTTAAACTTTAGTGGTATTCAGAGCTGTACTAACTTGAAAACCAGCTTGAAGGTGGTGTGCTTTGTGTAATTGTAATTCAACACACAACACAACTCTAAACCTGATTATTGTATGTGTCAGAATTTGACATCTCAGTATATTCCTTGGACTTTAATTAGAATCCACAGAGTAGCATGCAGTATCAATTCTTAGAATCATGTCATGATATAGAAGCTTATAGGCTGCTCTGCGAGAAAAGGATGATCCATCTCCTTCTCTTCTATTTACTGCCTCTGAAAATCACTGGATTGTCAGCTATAGTTCAGCTCCCTTTTCATTGCTCACAACTACGTATTAGTTGGCAAAGAACTCCTGAGGCCGAGCCCACCGGGATTATTGTTGAGAATCCAAAGGTGGAGCCTTTATAGCAGTTCAAATACACCAACAGCTCTGAGAGGAAAAGATGGATTATCTCCTCCTATACGATTTATATCCTCCAAAAAACCAATAGAGGATAACCTGTGAGGTAATTCTGAAAAGATATCAATGACTGAATGAGTAACTAGCTGACATTATTTTTTTAACTCTTTATGTAACCGTCTGAAAAATTTCAAAGAGAAACTTAAATGTTGTACCGTAATTTATTTCAATTACTATAAGGCAAAGGCTGTTATAAATATATGTAAAGCCATATTTTTGGTAATTTTCCTTGTCTGTGTCCCTTAGTAAAAGTGCTGGATTTTTGATGGGCAGTTGAACTCTCTGAATAGAATGATAATACACATTTTTGTGATGACAAATAAGGGTCTAAAGTACAGGTGTTTTAAACTTGGTCGTTAAATCTGAGTAGTAGAACCTGACAGTTCAAATCTTCCAGCTGCTCCTTGGAAGAAAGATAAGAAATTTTTCCTATGCCATTTCCTGAAACCACTTGGACGGCCGACTATGAGTCAGTTCTGACTCAATGGCAAGGATATACACAGGAACTAGTGTACTGCTATGATGCTAAAGAGGTTTCAGTAGAGTGTCCAGACTATCACAGACTAGGAAGAAAGTTATTTTGATTGACTTCTGAGCGTTCGTCAATAAAGACCCATTGTACCCAGGCTTGCCATGAGTTACAGGCTGACTTGATAACATAACAGCCACATTTTTTTTTAAAACAATGGAAAACTCTTCTCATTACTGTTGTTTCTCAGTTTTGTTAAAAGTGTGTGTGTGTGTGTGTGTGTGTGTGTGTGTGTGTAAAACCAGATGCTAGTGGTAGGAACCTGTGCTGCAATTCAAAAGCTATGTGGTTTGATTCTGCCAGCTGCTTCCTGAGAGGATAGGCAATCTCCTCCTGTGAGATTACTGCCTCTGAAACCTGCTGGAGGGTCAACTATGGATTGGTTCTGACTCTATGACATACAACAACAAAGAAGCTTGTTCAAGAAATTGAATTTTGCTCAGTTTAAGAGTAGTTTTCGGTGGTCAAGGGTGACAGAAACACTTATAATTCCAACAAGGTGTTTAAAAAAACGCATTTTACTCCGTCAAAGAAGTATAGGAAAAGAAGGCTGAGAATAACACAGATATTTATTTTCTCATTAGCAAGAGAGTGGTAATAGCACTCCTCGATTTGGGAGGGAAAAAAATGAAGGGAAAAAAAGACGGCATGGTACTTTCTCCTTGAAAGTAGTATTTACAACTTTTCAGGGAGGATAGATACATTAGTGTTTAGATCGAATAAAATGGCCATGCACATACAAATGTGACACAAAGACACCCAATCCTCCTGGGTTGTTGCCCCTTTTATACCTGGGCATTCAATTTCCTCCACAGCCTCCTCACTTATATCACTCCTTTCTGTTGCTAAGTAAAAGCAGCATCTCACAGAGTGAACGGATGTTAATAAAATTAGTCAGTCACACATTGGAGCATTTATTGAGATCCTGTGGTTGTACATTTTCAGATCAGAGTCGAGAAAGAAAACAACCCGTAGACCAATGAGAAAGTGCATCGGAAGCTGCAAGGACAGCACATTTTTTTCTAATATCATCTCTTCAGGGAAACATTACCCTCCTGTGCTCTTCCAGACCATTGATTCCATTCTGAAACCATAAAAAAAGATTATAAATCAAGAGAAGGAGATAGTGGTAGAATACTCTGAATGGTTTATAAGTTATTTTGTAGCAAAATTGAGGCCATTAGAGCTGCTGAGCAGCCTTCTACCTCTAATTTCCCCCCTTAACTAAGTTTTTCTCCTACTCGAGAGACAGTGACAGAATTTTTATAGCAACATCACGTAGTAGAATCCTAAAGCCTCAAAGGAGTAGTGGTTATCAATTGCTATCCACTTCATAAAGGTGTCAGTATCTGATATGGCCTCTCCTTCCTTCTGATATTTTCCCATAGTCTTAACCAATGGTTAGAGCTCTGTAATCTAACAGACTAATATAATGGATGTAGTGCAAGATTAAAATGGGGAACGTAAGTTATACTCTTCCTGCTTCAAGCTATTTGTATTGCCTCAGGAAAAATTGCTTAAAAATTGGAACCTCAGTTTCCTTTTTAGTCCTGTGGTGTTTATGAAGTCGGAGGAATCCCATGGCACACTACATAGAATAAATGAAATTGCATATGTAGAGCTATTTTATACATCAAAATAAATTTCCATATGAAAGCTAAAGAAGTATATATAATTTATTATTTCACATTAGCATCTATCATTAAATCCACAAAGATTTAAGTTTTGATTACTTGTTTGCAATAATAATCGTACACAAATATCATGATTATGACCTTAGTTCTCAAATGTTATAGTCTTGTTCTAGATTGTTAAAAACTTTAATTGCTTCAGTAGCCTAACAGATAATCATCATCTATGGATAATCATTCCATAATTTATTCCTGGGAACCTGTCTTTCCTTCCTATAAATCCATGTCAGCCGATAGGTCTCTGTGATTGTGGATTCCACCTTAGAGGTAGAAGATGTGAATTAGGAATAAACCAATGAATATTGCATTTCTTTAACTTCAACTGTTTATTAGCACCCTTAAATATGGATTGAAGTTCAACATCAAGAAAACAAAGACCACTGGGCCAATTGGCTGCATCATGATAGATGGTGAAGAAATTGAGATTGTTGCTTGGCTCCACATCAACACTCTTGGTACCAGCAGCCAGGAAATCAAAAGACGAATTGCACCGGGAAAGTCTGCTTCCAGGGAATTCTCTAGAGTACTGGCCAACAGTGTTGGTCTGGAGATGAAAACACACCTGATCCAGGCCATCATCTTTGCAATGACTTGCTGCTATATGTGAGAAAGCTAGACAATGACTAGTGATGATAGAAGGAGAATTGACACCTTTGAACTGTGCTGCTGTAGAAGAATATAGAATACACCATGGACTGCTGGAAAAACAAACAGGTTCAGCCTAGAGAAGGTGAAATCAGGCTCCTTCTGGGAGGCAAAGATTCTGAAGATTCTCCTGCCATACTTCGGACATGTTGCAAGGAGGGATCAGTCCTCGGAGAGAGACGTCCTTAGAGAGAGACATCATACGGAGAGTGGAGCGACAGTACAAGAGAGGAAGACCCTTAATGATATTACTTGATTCAGTGATTGGGATAATGGGGGTAAGTGTGTCAGCGACAATAAGATTGGCACAGGATAAAGCAGGGTTTAAAGCTGTTGTCCAAAGGGTCGTTATGAGTCACCAGCGACTTGATGGCACATAACAACAACAACTGATTCAAATATCATACTACAATGAAATTGGCTAGAAATGCTAAAACTCAATCTCTTTTGAATTTTGTATCAGCTGCAAATGTGGAACGTGGAACTCTAAGTGCTACTAATAGCCATGTTGTTATTATACTCATGAAATGTAGGGAGCTGTGGTCATCTATTTTATGAGAGATTCACTGCTAGTCCAAAGATTGTGCCTTTATGATGATCCCAATTGACCAGTGGCTCCACATGAGAAAGATTACTTCTCTCATGCTATTTACAACTTTGGAAACTAAGGTATGCTCAACTATAAATTAGTCCAACTACAAAAATGAAAGACACAGAGAGAGAGGTTCAATGGGTATCTAAGAAGTAATAATAAAGTCTACTCAAATTTGCAGATCTACACTATGAAAGACCAAAGAAAATTTTTAATAAACTGTTTGAAAAGCTATGTGGAGATATGACAGAATCTATACATACCTCTATACTATTCAGTTTTATGAATGAATACATTTTTTATC
>NW_006399826.1:7357413-7363499 GCF_000299155.1 Elephantulus edwardii
ATCAAGTGTTCTGGGATTCCCATTCTTCTCAGAGTCAGCCACAATTTGTTATGGTCCACACAGTCAAATGTCTTTGCATAATCAATGAAGCACAGATAGACATTCCTCTGGTACTCTCTGCTTTCAAGCAAGATCCATCTAACATTAGCTACAATATCCCTAGTACCACAACCCCTTCCAAACTCAGCCTGGACTTCTGGCAGTTCTCTGCTGATGTGATAAATCGTGCTTGTTTTATTAAGAAAATTCCACATGCACAGAGTGCTGAATTATGAATATATAAATATACAAGCAGTCACTTACCGATTCTCTATTAAACTTATATTGTATACAAACACTAATATGTGTGATAGGGTGTAATAAGTGACAACTTTCTGCTCCAGTAGAATAAACTTTCAGAGTTGGAGTTTGTTTGGTGAGAACAGAATAAATATTATAATTTTACAGAATGATGAATTCAGGAAACAAAAGGCAGAGGAATTTATATCAGGTTACTAGGATATTGCTGTTGTTGTTAGGTGCCATTGAGTTAAGTTCAAATCATAATGACCCTATAAACAAATGCTCTGAACCCTGTTTTATCCTGTGCCATCCTCCCACTTTCTGACACACAAGAGCCCATTGCAATAATCACTACATCAGTCCGCTTGGTCGAGGGTCTTCCTCACCTTTGCCAACTCTCCACCATTCCTAGCATCATGTCCTTCTCCAAAGAATAACCCCTCCTAGCAACATGCCCAAAGTATGTGAAGCAAAGCCTCATCACGCTTTGCCTTCAAAGAGCACTCTGCCTTCACTCTCTCCAAGACATGCTTTTTGTTCTTTTGACAGTTTATGGAATATTCAGTGGTTTTCTCCAACACCAGAGCTCAAATGCATCAGTTCTTCTTCTGACATCCTTAGTCACTGTCCAGTTCTCACATGCAAAGCAAGTAATTCAGAAAGACTAAGACCTGAATTAGACTATCATGTTAATGATTCCTTTCTCCCCTATAATCAGTGAAAGTGTTATCTGTGTTAATACCTGATGATGGAAATACGTATGTTGTTGTTGTTATGTGCCTTTGAGTCAACAATAACTTACACAGAGCAGCTGGTAGAATGCTTTTGAGTTGACAGAACATCTTCTCAGCACTCTCACTGTTTTTGTTGGTAGGTGCTGTTGAGGTAAATATGACACATTTCAGCCCGATGAACAACAGACCTGAACCATGTCCTACCCTGTCCCATCCTCATCATCTCCGAGACACTTGAGCCCATTGTCAATGTATCTTTCTATCTTATCGTCAGCTTTCCTCTCTTCCACTGATCCTATAGCTTTCCAAGTATGATTCCCCTTCTCAGAGGACTGGAAAGAGGTATAGGGAAGAAGAGGAAAGAAATTTGAGACAGATTTTTCAGAAAATGCTAGAAGTTTGAAATAACAATAAGAATAACATTTGGATCTTTGTTTTGAAAAAATTGATCCTGATGAAAAATTCTGAGGACCAGCAGGTGCATTTTTGGGGAAATCTTTTATTTTATTTTTTACATATTTCATTTGAGATTAAGAATAGATAACCAAGTGGAAATGACAAGTCAAAGTCAGATATATGTCTGGAGATTTAGGTAGAAAAAGGTCAGCAATACAAGTGTCTACTTAATGTGCATGGCAGTTAGATAATGTATGGTTAAACGAGTTCACCTATGAAATAGATGAAAGTAGCAACACCAGGTGCTCCATGGGAGAACGATGGGTAATCTCCTCTCAAGCGATTTACTGCTTCAGACACCCCACTGGATGGTTGGTTCCAACTTGGGGACAAATAAAAACATGCAGGTAATGAGAGGTCAAAAAAAAGGAGCTAGTAAAAAAGATAGAGACAGAATGGGAACAAACTAAGAGGACACTCACATAAGTGGCATTTCAAAGAGCTTGAACAAATAATCCGGATACACAAGGACAGCCAATTATGTACAATTACACAGAAGATCAAAAAAAGAAGACCGAAATCTCGTTGAAACTGAGTGTTGGACTTAGCCACCAATTACTTGCATACAACACATGCACAAACACAAAAGGACAAATATTGCATGGTGCCACTGTTGTAGAATGGGACTGTCCTTGGGGTTGGGGAAAGAATGAGAAAGATGAGATAAATAATGAGTACAGCATTGAAACAGATGAGAGAGACAACTGTTTAAAAGGGATATGTGACTGGGTGTTATTATCATGACAGGAATCCAGAAAGAAGGCTGCATAGTGGAGTGAACCTGGGGGGAGTGATTTTAAAACAATGAAAGAATTTTTCTTTGACTTTTTAAAGAGTGTACTGGTGGGCAGGAGTGGGCAGGGAGAAAAGTGCAGCAATGGATGAATGGAAATCCAAAGTCTCTATAAATTTTTATTGAAATTAATAATAATAATAAAATTGAAGGAAAAAAATACACAGAGAACATGAAAATAAACCCCTTGAATTATACTACTTACTTCTGTATACATGCCCAGGGATGCAATTTTACAGACTGCTTACATCTACTTTAAAGTTAAGGTTGACTATAAGTCACACGCTCTGCATGTATAAACCTACCTGGATGACCTTATCAATCTTCCTTAACAACATTTACATTAAAAAACGAAGAACTGGGCAAAGTGAAAATTACATTTATGTATGTTAATGAAATACAGAAAGTAACAGCACTTACCTTTCCCCTTAAAACATTGTACAACTGTTTATTTTAGTAATACATTTTTAAAGGGCTAATTACTGAGATGAGTTGTTTTTATTTGCTTGTTTTGTGTTTGATTCACTAACTTTTTAAGAAAATCAGTTATTTTTTAAAACATTATTATCATTGTTTATTCCATATAGCATGACAGGAATTTGTGTTTGATCTGTTGTAACAAATTTGATTTTTCAGAATATGTTTATCACTTTGTCAACTGTGTCATGGGTCTGGAGAGATGAGGCATTTACTAACAGCTGAAAGGAGATGTCTCTATGTACCATCGAATAGACACCAATTCATGGCTGGGATTTCAGGGGCAGTAAAACACAGAGTGTAATAATATCCATCTTTCTCCCATGGAACAGCTGTGAGTTCAAACCACATATCTTTGAATTTCCAGCTTAATTTCTTATCATTAAGTTGCCAGAGCTTCCAGAAAACAATTGTGTAGGGGTGAAATAGCACTGTCTATAAGAGGCATTTTTTTGAGGTGTTTTTAAAGAATTCAGATTTGCATCATGATAGATGGTGAAAAGATTGAGATCCTTAACAGCTTTCGTTTGCTTGGTTCTACAATCACCACTCTTGGAACCAGCAGCCAGGAAATCAAAAGACAAACTGCATTAGGAAAATCTGCTGACAGGGACCTCTCTAGAGTACAGAAGAGGAAAGAGGTCTCTCTGGAGACTATGGTGCATCTGATCCAGGCCATAGGCTTCACAATTGCTTGTTATGTGTCAGAGAGTTGGACAATGACTAGACATGATAGAGAAAGAATTTATGTCTTTGATTCATTGTGCAAAAGAAACAAACAGGTTCATTCTAGAGAGGGTGAGACCAGGCTGAAACCTGGAGGTGAAGATTCTGAGATTTTGTCTTACATACTTTGAACATGTCACAACGAACGACTAGTTTCTGGAGACGGACATCATGCATGGAAGGGTGGAGGGGCAGAGTAAGGAAGGCCATCGATGAGATAGATTGATTCAGTGACGGGGGTAATTAGGATAGGTGTGTCAGAGACAGTAAAGTTAGCACAGGGTAAAGCATGTTTCAGGGCTATTGCACTTAGGATCATTATGAGTCACTATCAATTTGCAAGCACACAACAACGACAACATTCCATGGAATTATGATTCAGTTATTCTATGGAAGGATTAGAAATTTGTATTGTAGTAAACATTTTGACAAATAATAGGTTCATATATACACGAGTCAGAGGCCAAATTAAAGTATACATTGCTCTATAGAAAAATAGTCAAACATCAGGAAAGTAAGATGATAATGTCAAATGTCCTCTGTGTTTGTGAAAGTTTAATTAGTCAATGACTCAAAATTATGTACCACTAAGATTAAATACTGTACATACAATTACTGATTGCCAAGAGAAATACATACCCCAGTATATATGTTTATCAATATATTTATATTGATATACCTACCATTGATCTATCTTTATCACTCCTTATCTCTGTCTCTGACAAACTGGTTCATCTTGGAGAGAGTGAAACCATCATACTCCTTGGAGGCAAGGATTCTGAAGCTCTGTCTGACCTACTTTGGTCATGTTTCAAGGATTACCCAGTTCTTGGAGGAGGAAATCATTCTTGGGAGGGTTGAAGGACAGCGCAAGAGTGGAAGATCCTAGATGAGATGAATTGACTCAGGGACTGGTGTAAAGGGGGGTAGGTGTGTCAGAGACAATGAGGTTGGCTCAGGGTAGAGCAGGATTTAGAGCTATTTTACATAGGGTCACTATGAGTTGCAAGTAACTTGGTGGCACATAGCAACAACATTCATATCTATATGTTGTTGTTAGATGCCATTGAGTCAACCATGATGAACGAGAGACTTTATGAGAAGGAGATCTGAATCATCTCAACCACATCCTGTCTTGCACCTCATCATCTCTGTCATGCTCACGCCCATTGTGGTAGGATCTGCATAAATCCATCTTGTTAGGAATCTTCTTCTTTATATCTGACCCTGTACCTTTCTCAGCATAATATCTGTCTAAAAGGACTGACAGAAAATATGTACTGAGGAAGTGAGGTTGGATTTATTATTTATTATTTTTTGTGGTGGTGGTATTTGTTTTCTTTTTTAATAGCTTTTACTACTAGATTTAGAATATTGCTATATTATTTAATTTGGAGAATGGCCTGGGGCCACTTGAAAATGTCCATTTTTTAATTATTATCTCTATAAAAAGGAAAATATGAGTCACCATAAAACACAAAATACAGAAAGAAGACAAAGGCCTTTGCACATTGAGTATTTGAAAGTGTCATGGTTCCACAATTTCTGTCTAGCTCTCTCTTTCCCTTTCTTCCTTTCAACATCTTTCCTTTTTTTTCTCCATTTCCCGGTCTTTTATTTTGGATGATAGTCAACAATAGGCACTTTTTGGGGACTAGTGAATAGGGAGTTGTGCAGATAACTTAAATGCAGGAGGTTCACATCTACCATCTGTCCTGTAGGGGAAAGACAATCTCTTCTTGAGTGATTTACAGCCTGGAAAAATTACAGAAGAGTCAGCTGTGAGTCAAATCCAACTCAACAGCAATGAGTTATTGAGTAAGTGAAGGCCACCACACTAAAAGTCCAAACCCTACAAAAGCATTTATATGGGAGTTAGAAAACATGAGGAGGTATGGTGGCAGGGTTCTGCCTCTATTTCTAATAAGTTGTGGGCAGAAGCCCTGTGAATTGAGACACCTTATGGGTTGTAAAACAAGGATACTGAGTTAGACCAGTTCTTCTCTGATTTTAGGGAGATGACAGATTTTGTTTTAAATGAATGAAATCTACAGATCCATTCAACAGAAATGAATGCATAATCATAATTTTTAATCTTTTTCAGATAGTTTCTGATAGATGATAATTTTTAGTCAGAAAGGTATATTCATTGTGATATCATTTTAGATACCATGGTGATAGAAAATGTATAACATGGTTATACATTCAGATAGTGAATGAAAGTTTTTTCTTATAATAATATGCATGGTAAAAAGATGGTGTAAGCAAACATGAAGTGTTGTCAGTGAACTGTACTTGTATTCTGGAAGAACTGATACGCGAGTCACATTCATTTATAGATCTTGTACTCTTGAGTGTTCAAGAGTGAATATGGTTCACTTCTTTCCATAATAATATAATATTCATCTAACTGTATTGCAATCATTTGTTATGCATCAGAGAGTTGGACAATGACCAAGGAGGATAGAAGGAGAATTGAAGCCTTTGAACTGTGGTGCTGGAGAAGAGTATTGAGAGTATCATGGACTGCTAGGAAAGCACACAGATTCATCCTGCAAAGGGTTAAACCGGTGGCTCCTTGGAGGCAAGGATTCTGAGGCTCTGTCTAACATATTTTG
>NW_006399826.1:7370719-7383558 GCF_000299155.1 Elephantulus edwardii
TATATAGACTAACTATAACTTTTAGAATTGATATTATATACTGTGATCATTTCTGTGTTAGATATACTCATAAAATTTTCACAAATGTCATGCGCTCCTATCCTAAAACTCTCAGAAGGATATCATATTTATGCCCAGAATAAATATGAAAAATTAGGGTTCAAGTAAATAACACCTCATAATTAGTGTATGGAAGAATTAGTATTTTAACTAAGTTTTACAACAAAGAACATTCTTTTGATTATGCAATATGGGATTCATTGTTTTGGTTAAAAATTCTTAACAAGTTATATAGTATTTTTCAAAAGAATTTCTCTTGAGTGCTACATAGTATCCCATTGTGTGAATGTACCATGGTTTCTCAATCCATTCAGGTGTGGTTGGACATATGGGATATTTCCACATTTTTGGGATGGTGTATAACACTATGAACATTGGCTTGAAGATCTCTATTTGTGCCTCTGTTCTAATTTCCTTAGGGTATATTCCTGCTACTGGAATAAATGGATCACACAGAATTTTTATGTTCAGCTTTTTGAGGAAATACCAAAATGTCTTTTCAAAAATATTACATAACTTTGGAGAGACTGGAGAGTGTTGATATATTGAATGAATTTACTCAGTCTCATAAGGGCACATATTGAATAAAACTATAATTGTTACAATAGAAGGATAACTAATAAAATATGCGTTCGGACACAAGGGAAGAAGAGGTAGGATCTGAGGTGTGAGGATGGGTTGCACAGTTTTCTGGGGGGAAGGAGGGGGTGACAGAAATGGGAAGGATCTGGTGTGGGCCTGAAAAAAACTGGGTAATGATGGGCAAGGTCCAATGATGATTGATTTTATAAAACATAATACATAGGAATGATTGTATGGAACACAATATGAATGAAGAATATTGTGAAATACAATATATACAAACTTTGTAATCAAGCCAATATAATAGAAAGAAAAATTCTTAACAACACATAACCAAAGGACAAGAAAATAACATTGGTAATTAAAATTCATTAACCAACTTAGAAATTTTAATCATGATGAAAAGTTGGAGTTGTGCTGCTAACCCAAAGGAACTTAATTGGAAACCAGGCGCAGCTCTGTGGGATCAAGACAGGCAATGCCTTTCTTACAATTTACTGTTCTGAAAACCTGTTGAAGGATCAAATACTATTAACTTTTGACTCAATGGTACATAACAACAATGACATCTTAACCTCTAATCATGATCCCATCATAGATCCATGGAAACAGGAAAAAAAGCAAACAAACAAACCCATGCTTCAATGAAAAATGGAAAATTGCTCTTGAGTAGAGGATAAGCTTACGCAAACCAAAAGGAAATTGAATATTTACATGGTGACAAGATAAGAGAAGAAAGTCTGCTGATTTCAGCCAGGGGTGCATGCTAACAGTATTTACCTTTGCCTGCAAACCAGTTTTAGATCTCAAAATATCAATATGCTTATTGTTTCAGTGCCTACCTAGTCACTCTGCCTGTTTCCCCTAAAACTATTGGGAACTCTGCTCATCTGTGTTGAAATAGAAGCTATGAAGCAGAGCACTAGCAAGGAACTTTGGTGGAGTAATGTATAACATATGGAACTTGTATTAATAATTCGTTCTGCTAAGATTAGTAACAGACCAATTACAAGAAGTGGAAATTCAACAGTGTTCCAAATGTTTGATCTCATCTGCTATGTAACTCCATGATTTCAGACACCAACAGTCCCACCATCGTTCAGTTCCTTCATTGCTCTATGTCCCTTGGGTTTGGTGGTTCACTTAAAGGTCTCACAGAGATTCAGGCACATAAAGGAAATTAATCACATGACTGTTGGTGCTTCAGGCCTGTGTTGCACAGATTGGTGAGTTAATGGTGCAGCCAAATACTGTGTCCCAGTGTCCCAGGATAGTGCGCCTCTCAAAAAAAAGATAGCTAGCATTGAGCTCCCATGAGCTTATAAAAGTCTCTAGCGCAGTGAGGTTTATATCCCACCCCAATTCTAATCTTTAATACAATAAATATTTCAGCACAAAATAAGCAGTCATTCAATGACTGGGAAAGACATTTTGAACAATAAAATTTTGACACCACAAGACTGCTAACGAAAAAGTTATTGATTGAAATCTACCCACCACTCTTTAATGGATAGACCCCTCCCACAAAGATTTACAGTTCCATCAGTCAATCCCCTGGAGATTCTTTATGAACTAGAATTGACTCCAAGGAAGTAGATTAAAGAACTAGAAAAGGAAAGAAGTGAGTTGCATTGTACTTGGCCTTCATATTTGTACATGATGAAAATTTACAAATTCAGAAAAAGAGAAAAGGTTATAATTAAAAGGTACTATTTCCAATAGTTCTGCTTCTTGATTTTATTTTTCTTTTAAATACTCAGAACTTTCTTTCACTGCATTAGACTACTTTGAGAAAATTTTGGAACGTATTTTATGTTGGGCACACAATTTGCAATTATGCCTCAGCTCTCAATCTCGTTATAGATGTGTAGCACAGTCCGACAGGGTTCACTACTCTGTTCCCTGGTGGTTACATACCATCACTCAATGGAATCACTTAAGATAACATTGATATATGAATTATTTTTTCCTGACAAAAAGGAAGCTCTTTCCAGTCAATTGACACTCAGTCTTGAGTGTCTGAATCTCTTAAAGTTAAATTATTAGAAAATGACATTGAAAGTGGTAAAGGATTTTTCCCCCTTTACCCATCTTCTTGTGTGACATCAGTATACAGAAAAAAGTATTTTTAAGCTGCTCTGTAAATTTGAATTAAAAGCTCAACAACAAAAAAATTATTTCAAGTACAGACTAAATTTCAGTGTCAAATTCTAATGCCAATCCTCATCATAACTTCATTTTAAGTCACAGTAGTAATGCTCACCTCCTACCTTTCTGGTGCTATTTTCCAGAGGAAATTTGACACTAATTCATGTCCCTGTGATTTCTTGGTCGTATTGCTGCAGATCATTATGGACTTCCTAGACTCTTTCTTCAGCAATAAATCTTGTCATTGTATGTATTACATCTGTCAGGTTCAAGACAAATACACAAAGGCCCTATTGTTATTATAAACTTTTAATTCAAATATCTTCAATTAAAGAAGTACAAATATGTTGCTTGAGGCTTGATGTCTTGGTGATTTGATGGTGCTTCAACATGTTGTGGGCTCAAAGTAGTAACTTCACAGGCGAAATGAAGGAAATGATGAGATAATATGTCCAATTAAAATCAAGATCATCCAGGAGAAAATAATGTCTCATATTTTCTTCATTAAACTTCTTTTTCCTTCTCACCACACCTAGGTTCTCTGGCATCTAGTTTATTCCAAATTATTTTAACCAGATTTCTGAGGCTGTAAATCTTTATGAGAGAAGATTGAAATCTTTCTTCTTCACAGCTGATGGATTTGAACCACCAGAGACAGGTAGCCTTATGATTAGCAGTGCAACTCCTGTGTACTGTGCCCTCGGCCCTCCTTTTCTTATTTCTCAGATAAAAAGACTTCAGTAGTTAGACAGAAATGGCTTAGGAGACAAAGGGACTCCAACAGGTAAATATCTTGACTAACATTGAAAACTAATCCAGGTTCCCATAGAATTATTCAAATTAACTCAGATTTTCATCATTAAAATGAAAAATGAATCAAGGACAATTATAATCATGCTCAAACACCTTTAACCTTCTCTAGCCTTTACATTTTTTTAATGTGAATGCTAGAACTGATTATCATTCATTCATCTCCTATTAAGTACTTAAGACTATGCTAAGCACTTTACTCACAACATACCTTGCAATGCTCCCTTGAAAAAGAAAAAAAAAAAATCAGTTCACAATAGAAAAAAGTTGGAAACACCCTAAGTACCCATCAACAAACGAATGGATAGAGAAGCTGTGGAATATTCACCCAATGGAATATTATACGCTGCATTGAAAAACAAGGAACTCATGCAATATTATTTAAAATGGGTGACCATGGAGGACATCATGCTGAGTGAAATATCTCAGTCACAAAAGGACAAATGCTACATAGTGTCTGTTGTAGAATGGAACTGACATCAGGATTGGGGAGAGACTGAGAAAAATAGGATATATTACGTATAGTGCATTGAAACAGATGAGAGAGAGAACAGTTTAAAAGAGATATATGATTGGGTATTATGGTCATAACAGGAGTCCACAATGAAGGTTGCATAGTGAAGTGTACTGACGGGGAGGGGTTATATACCAATAAAATAATTTTTCTTTTACTTTTCCAAAAGAAGAGCAAATTGGGGGAAGGGGGTGGGAAGGGGAAAAATGCAACAATGAATGAATGGAAATCCAAAATCTCTGTAAATGTTCATTAAAATTAGTATTTTTTTTTTAAAAAAAAAAGCTTATGCTTAGAATTATTTATTTCCTAGAATTTTCACAGGCTAAAATCCTCAGTTGGTTTTGTTGTCCCAGGAAGAAAAAAAAAAAAAAAAGAAGGCCTCCAGTTCTCTTAAGACCATTCACACTCTTCCTAGTTGATCTTTCTTTTCCTAAAGCTACTTCTATCTATCTCTTCATTGGTACTTAGCAGAAAATCTGTACTTCTAGGTCTAACTATCTTCTATCATAGAATTACATTTATGAAGTTATTATTTTGCTTGTTTGGGGGTATTTTTTAGGATGACTTTTAATGAGTTTGCATATGCATTGTGTTTTATAAAATTATTCATTTACAGTTGAATGCATATAATTAATGTTAACCACTTTCTATTATCACCCCATCTTTTTAAGACCCCATTGAATCTTTCCTATCCCTTCATTCTCCCTCCACCTACTAACTTTTCTAACTACTTCTATCCTAGTGATTTTCCTCTTTTGTAGCCATCTTCTCCCCTTTCCCCTTCCTTTTCCTTTTGAACATTTGTACATACCTTACTCAGTTATCTTATTTTCATAATAATGTTATTATACAGTACTTGTTCTTGTGTGACTAAATTACACTTCAGTATAATACTCTGTAGGCTATTCCATGGTAAACAGTATTTTACAAAATCATTGTTTCTTAGGGTTACATTATTTTTCATTGTGTGAACATACCACAATTTCTTAACCCATTTGTCTGTTGATGGACATTTGAGCTGTTTCTATCTTTTCACTCTTGTGAATGACATTGCTGTGAACATAGGTGACATACCTCTGTACGTGTCTCAACTCTGATTTCTGAGGAGTGTATTCATAGCAATGGAATAGCTGGATCATATGGGATTTCTATGTTCAACTTTTTGAGGAAATGCCAAACTGCCTTCTAGAAAGATTATATAACTTACATTCCCATCAGCAGTGCATAAGAGTTCCAATCTCTCTATATCCTTTCTAATGTTTATAGTTTGCTAGATTGTTATGTTAAACTTTGGTACTGACTGTAGATGGGGTGAGAACACATCTTATTGTTTTGATTTACATATTTCTAATTGCTAATTATTTCGAGCATTTCTTCATATATTCCTTAGCCTCCTTTGTGAAGTCTTTTCATATTTTTCCCCTTTTATAGAATTATAGAAGAATGTCTACCGGTGTGCTTCATTGACTATGCAAAGGCTTTTGACTGTGTGGATCACAACAAGCTGTGGCTGACTCTGAGAAGAATGGGAATCCCAGAACATTTGATTGTGCTAATGCGAAACCTATACTTGGATCAAGAGGCAGTTATCAGAACAGAGCAGGGAGACACTGGATGGTTCAAAATAAAGAAAGGGTTCTGTCAGGGATGTATTTTGTCTCCATACCATTTCAATCTGTGTGCAGAACAGATCATCTGAGATGCTGGGCTGTATGAGGAGGAATGTGGCATCAGGATTGGTGGAAGAATCATCAACAACCTGCATTATGCAGATGACACAACCCTGCTTGCTGAAACTGAGGAGGACCTGAAGCACTTGCTGCAGAAGGTCAAGGACTACAGTCATCAATATGGATTGAAGTTCAATATCAAGAAAACAAAGATTCTCACCACTGGGCCAATTGGCAGCATCAATATGGATGGTGAAGAGATTGAGATAGTTAACAATTTTAGTTTGCTTGGCTCCACAGTCAACACTCTTGGTAACAGAAACCAGGAAATCAGGAGATGAATTGCATTGGGAAAGTCAGCTATGAGGGACCTCTCAAGAACACTGAAGTGCAACAACGTCAGATTAGAGACTAAGGTGCTCCTGATCCAGGCTATAGTCTTTGCAATTACATGCTATGCATCAGAAAGTTGGACAGTGAATAGGGTTGATAGAAAGAGAATTGATGCCTTTGAGTTGTGATGCTGGAGAAGAGTGTTGAACATACCATGGACTGCTAGAACAAACAGGTTTGTCCTGGAGAGGGTGAAGCCAGAATGTTCCCTGCAGTCAAAGATTCTGAAGCTTCGTCTGACATACTTTGGGCATGTTGCAAGGAGGGACTGGTCCTTGGAGAGGGATATCATGTTTGGGAGAGTGGAGGGACAGCACAGGAGAGGAAGACCTTCAATGAGATGGCTTGATTCTGTGAGTGGAGTGGTGGGAATGAATGTGTTTGAGACAGCGAAGTTGGCACAGCATAGAACGGCATTTAGGACTCTTGTACATAGGGTTGCTATGAGTCGCAAACGACTTGATGGCACATAACAACAACAACATAGAATTATCTATCATTGTGTGTGTGTGTGTGTGTGTGTGTGTGTGTGTAGATATTGTAGCATTCTGTAAACTTAAGTTATGAGATCATTGTCTGAAATTTCATCTTCAAAGATATTTTCTAGTTTCTGAGCTTTGTTTTCACCCTATTGGACAATATTTTTTATGAATATAGAGATTTGATTTTAGAAAATGTCATTCATATATTTTATCCTCTCCTGGCTGTACATTTTTTGCTATATTTACAAGTCTATTTGTAGCCTACTGTCAAGATGCTGTGCTTCAATCCCAAAGGTATGAAGTTCAAATTCCGCAGCTGCTCCACGTACAAAATCCTCCTGTGCAATTGACTGCCTCTAAAAACCCTCCAGTTTTGGGTTGGTTCCAATTCTATGGCGCACAACAACACAACAACTTTTATTTCATAGGCTAGGGTTTCTAAGTTTGTTCCTAGTTTGTGTTTTATGATCTTTATAGGTTTAGGCTTTACTTCTGGGGTCTCTGTTCCATTTTTATTTGGTTTGTGAGTGATAGAAGATGTGGATCCTGTTTCAGTTTTCTGCAGGTATATGTCCAGTTTTGCCAGCACAATGTGTTAAAGAAGCTATCCTTTATGTATTTAATGTGTTACGTTTCCTGGTCAATTATCAGCTGATGATAGTTTGTGAAAGAAACAGATATAACCTGAGGGAGGCCTAGTATGAATTCTAACCACTTAATAAAGGAGAACTGTCCCTATCAACAATTTTCAGAACTGCAAATAATATTATTAGCAGTGTTTTGTCAGACATGCTACCCTATATGTTTCTGCGGTTGTTTCTACTAATCAGTCATGTCCAATGTTTTGTTGTGTGTGTGTGTGTGTGTGTGTGTGTGTGTTTTTGCTTACAGACTTTAGTCACAGTCCTGGGATTTATGAGAGAAACAGATTGGAGAGTGGAATAGGCCAATAATATCACAAAGCAAGACTGGGCACAATTAAAGTCCAAGTTTAGTCTAGTAATCCCAAACCAGAATAACGAAACACAATTCCTCAGTTTGTGACAGTCCAGTTTCAGTTCAGCAGCACAAATATGGTCCTCAATCATCCAACACTCTTTATCTCAGAGCAATTATAAGTCTGCTTTTCCTTCAATCATGCAGCAATCAAAAGTTTTAGCTGTGGTCTTTACTTTCTGGATTTCTTTGTTTAACCTTGCCACAGTCTCTTCATAGCAGTGTCAGTATCTTTAGTCTCTCCACGACCATTGTTGCCCTCCTTTATAGTGTAGAAAGCAGTCTCTTATATTGGTCCCACAGCTGTTAATGATTTGCAAGTCCATGTGTCCTCTGGTAAGGTGGCTGGAGACCATGTACTCAATGGAATTAACACAATGACTAGAAAAGTCCATTTTCAAGGGTTCTGACACCCCATGGGTAGATGAGTTGATTGCTGACTTCCCAATTCTATTTCATTGATCTATGTGTCTGTCATTGTACCAGTGCCATGTGGTTTTGATTATTGCAGCTGTATAATAGATTTTTGAGATCAAGCATAGAGATATCTCCTACTTCATTTTTGTTTTTTTTAGAACAGCTTGGTTTATTTTTTTCTTTCTTTTCCAAACAAAATTGGGAATTACCTTTTTTATTTTCTTGAAGAATGAATTTGGTGTATTAATTGGGGTGGAATTGAACCTATAGATTGCTTTTGGAAGGATTGTAATTTTCACAATGTTGAGTCTTCCTATCCATATACAGGAAATATTTTTCCATTTTGTGAATATTTTATTGTTTCTTGTAGTAATATTTTATAGTTTTCCTTATAAAGGTCTTTTGTATCTCTAGTTCGATTTATGCCTAAATATTTCATCTTACGGTTGGCTATTGTAAATGGTATTGCTTTTCTAGTTTTCTTATCCATGTTTCTTTGTTGATGTATAAAAATTTGATTTTTGTATGTTGACCTTATATTCTGCCACTCTATTGAACTGGTCTACTGAATCTAACAGTTTTTTGTTGAGTCTTCATATTATATCACACTATCATATCATCTGGGGTATTCACTGAGTGTGGGATCTGGTCTACTTATTTTGGAAAAGGCTTGTTTTGCTTTTTCATAATGTTTGTCTCTGCCTCTTGCTTCCTTAACAGTATGTGAAGTTCTTCTTGGTGTATGTGGGGCAATTTCTGTCATGTTTTGTAGGTAGTTGTCAATTCTACATTGACAACTTATGATGCTATTGGAAGAGTTTTAGATTCTAAGAGTTGCCCCTCATTTAGTTTATCACCGACAATCTTCTCTGATGGTCATTTGTGGATGGGTCTGTTCTCTGTTTGCTTTGGCAAATGTCTTATCCTGTTGTCTTTGGAGAAGCAGGCAGCTCTACTTGATGGGTGCATTTCTCTGTCTTATCTATAGTTTAATGAGAAAAGGGAATTACTTCTAGGAGTAGACAAAGTTGACTGTTTCTTCCCGTGTTTTCTTCTGTGGCTGGATAGGAAGGTCTTTTTCCTCTCTGAATACACAAAGCCCTGGGGGAGTTCAGAAAGTTCATATTGCCTGATACCCTTTCCTTTCCAAGTTTTGGTGGACTAGAAAACATTTTGGTCAGTGACGGATGGTCATGGCAGTTCACAGGGCTTTCTCCTCTACACTGACTGGACAGCACAGAATTTTAGAAAGCCCACAGGACTTTTCTCTCTCTTCTCCCTGGTACCTGCCAGTGAATGCAAAGGTGAGGGCCCCATTTGTAGTTGTTTTTATTTTTGTATAATTTCAAACCTAGAAAGAGTTTAAGAGAGTGCAGAAGTTTCCTATGTACCTTTTACAAGTTTCTCATATTGTTCACATGTGGAGGGAAACGCATCATGCTGGAAAGGTACAGGGTCAGAGGAAGAAGACAGATCTTAATGAGATGGATTGACACTGTGACTGTGTTCTTGCTTTTTAGCATCTTAAAGTTTTTTACTGCATATGAACCTTCATGATGTTTAATGTTTTTATTACTATTTGCAATAGGTTTAATTGAGGATCCAAGTAAAATTAAATGTCTATCTCTATTTTTCTCCATTGATCATAATATTATTGACCTAGTTGTGAGATCTGTTTTTGTTAATTTTCCCGATGTTAAGGTGCAATCCATACTAAAGTTTATGGCCATTGATAAACTGATAAAGCTCTAAGACCATATTATAAAATACAACATTATATTTAATTATTATGTCTCCTTATTCTCTTTGGGAATGTGACAGTATCTCAGGATTTCCTTCCGTACCATGACCTTGATACTAGATTAATTGTTTTGTAGAATGCCACATAGAATTCTGTCAGATATTTTCTCATGATTAGGCCAAGCTATAGAGCTTAGGAAGTATAGTACTGAAATGAAATTCCTTTCTCATTGCATAAGTTCATCTGTCAAATTATTGCTGATATGGTAGAATCTTTTTGTTTGATTAAATTCAACTTAATTGTCAGGAATAAGCTTCCATCTGAAGGTTAAGCAAAGTGTGTTGTTATGATGTTGAACAGATTTCAGCAAAGATTTTCTATTGAGAGACTTGGAAAATTGTCTTGGCAATCTATTTCTCCAAAAGCAACTCATTAAGATTCTTTAAATCACAAAGATCCAATGTTATTGTACGTGGTGACCCAGTGTGTCATGTGTGGACATAATAGCAGCTACTAACAACAAATCTTGATAACTTACTTAAGGCCGGATCAACTAGAATGCTCCACTGTTAAGTTACTACCACTTTTCCATTTCCATACTTCAGTTTTTAAGAGTCATAAACCCAAGATCAGTCAAATGTGGGGAAGTTAAGCTTCAGTTCCGGAGGAGACAGCTATGAAATATTTTTTGAACATATGTTAAACCTGCACAGTAATTAAAAATATTTTAAGAATGTTATTTGGAAGCAGTGCAGATATCCTCTTCAAATTTCACTTACCAATTTTAGAATTCACAGTGGATATTGCCTACAGCAATTATTACTGTGGTGTTCTAATTTTAATTTCCTATTTACCATGTTTTTTCATGTCTTAATTGGAATTATTTCATGGAAAAAAAAGTTTTTTTATTTCTTTGCAATTTGTTTACTAAGCCTTTACTTTTTATGAAGATAAGCTCATGAATATAGTATTTGGACAGTAACAATAATCAACAGTAACAGTAACTCATTGCCGTTATGTTGGAACTGACCCTCCAGCAGGTTTACAGAGACTGTAAATCATATGGAAAATCATTCTTCCATGGAACAGTCGGTAGATTTGAACCACTACCATTTGGTTGATAGCACAAACTCCTTAACCATCAGTTCACCAGATCACCAGTATAATGTTATCTTTGTCATTTTGATGTTCCAACTTTGGCCATTGGAAATTCTTTCAACTTAATTTCTATCTGTGTTCTTTTGACATATTCCTTTCCTTTTCTTTTTTTACTTAATTAATGACACATCTATAATTCCTGACTCACAATGTTTTCTAAATATCTTTTTCAATTTTGCCTTGCCCAACTTCTACAGTCTCCAGGGTACTCTAGATTCCTTTGTTTTAAAAATCTTGTATTTAGAAATTAAGAATTAGACACAAAATTTCATTATTATATTGGAATCTTACTGATTCTAGGTCTTTTTAGTCAACAATGCTAGTTAATATACGTATTTTTAAAAACTAAAATATATACACATATATGTAATAACCTGCCTATCACCATAGCAAGAGAACCTCAGGTGGCTTAGAGATAAGGAGTTGTTCTGCCAAACCAAAGGCAAAAAGTTCCACCCCGTCGATGACTCCACAGGAGAATAAGGTAGTGCCAATTCTCCAGTGGCTTCTCCCTGCAATTTACAGTCTGCTGGAGGATCAGCTGTGAGTTAGTTCCAACTCAAACATGACAACTATAAAAACAATTATACGGCAAATTAATCAGCCAACCTATCAATCAAGATAAATATGAGATTAAAGAAATGTATCTCACTCTAATGAACACATGCTAAAAGAGTTAATTTTCTCCATTTCTGCTTACTATTTTGTTATGCATATGTACCATAGTTTGTTTATCCATTGGTGTACTGAAAGACAATTAGAATGCTTCTCTTTATTTCCTGTTATAAATAATGCAGCAGTGAACAGGAGTGTGAATAATATATATGGTCATATTGTTGTTGCTGTTGTTAAGTTCCGTTGAGTCGTAGGCAACTCATAGTGACCCTATGAACGAAAGTCCTTGACCCTTGTGTGACTTTCATCCTTTCTCCAGGTTCATAGGGTTGCCGGAGGTAAGCTATTTACAGAAGTGGATGCCACTCCTGATTTCAAATATGGTCATATACTAGTTCTTATTTTGGGGAGATATATACATAGCAATAGTGCTGCCGGGGAGCTCTGGTGGCCTAGTGTAAGAAGCTGGGTAGACAACCCAAATGAACATGGTTCAAATATATTAGCTATTCCATGGGAGAAAGATGGGTAATCTCTTCCCATGTGATTTATTGCCTCTGAAAATCCACTGGAGGGCCAACTATGAGTTGTTTCAGTCTCCATGGTACATAACCACAGGACAGTGGAGCTATTAGATCAAAAGACACTTTATTAGATCAGCACAATCTTTAAAATACTAATGCTTCAGAATTAGTACCCTTTTGGGGACACTGGATCCAGTTACCCTTCCATAACCCTTGAATAGTCTTGGGATCCTTTTCAAATAATCTAAAGTTCTTTGGCACTATATCAGAAGACCAAAGAGGAATTGACATTTTTTAAAATGAGATGTTGGCAAAGGTATATTAAATATAGCATGTATTGCCAAAAGAATAAATTAATGTTTCATGGGAGAAATGCAACTAGGATGGTCCTTAGAGAAAATGATGGTGAAATTTCATCTCCCATAGTTTTGATATCAAAACATTGTCAGGAGTCACCAGTCCTTAAAAAATATATATCATGCCTAGGAAAGTAGACATGCCTAGGAAAGTAGAGAGTCATCAAAAGAGAAGAAGACTCATGTATAAGTGATATGATTGCCGCTTAATGAAATCTGCAAATCCTGGCAATTTTCAACCATTTCAAAATTTATAAATATAAAATACAAGAAACTCTCTGTGTTTCCCTCAGTCATTGCCACTTGGGGAAAAAAAAATCTCTATTTTGACTTTCATGAGATTATTTTGGACATTTTAAATAAAACCATA
>NW_006399826.1:7383764-7388142 GCF_000299155.1 Elephantulus edwardii
ATAAAGCATATTTTGTAAATCCTTTACTGATATTTATAATTCCATTTGGGATTGAATATTCTTTGTTATGCTAATGACACAGTATTACTATATAGTGTGCTTTCAGTCAGTCTCTTTTGAGAAATAAAAGAAGCGGATAAGCATGGAAGCAAAGAAGTAGAGCTTGGGGAGAAGATGTCATACCACATCAAGATCATCAAGAAAACAAGGAATAAAACATGGAAAGACAATAATCTTTCCTCAGAGTGTATATAGCGAGAATGTCTTCCTATAGAGTGCAATTGCAGACTGTGAAAAGTTAAAATTTGAGAAAATAAATTTCTGTTTGTTAGAACAACCCACTTGTGGTGTTTGTGTTACTGAAGCACTAGAAAACCCGAGACCAGTCAATACAGACACACCTTCATCATAACAAAATATTCTCTTATTTCTCTTTTATCATTAAACCACTTTTATTCTTCACTCCAGTATGTAGTTTTATTTTCCTGACTCCTATTTCTGTATATGTTGAAGATGGACAGAAGTAAAATTAAACTCTTGACTGGTCTTACTTCTTACTAAATTTTTCCTTTTAAATCACTAATCTCTTCATATTGCTCCACAGATTTCAAACTCTTTCATCTTTCGCTAGCATTGATAAGTGATAAGATGGGGTATCTTGAATGGCATTTTGTGTATCCAAGTTGATCTCAGTTTACAGTCGATTGTTCCTTTACTCTTTTACACTTTACTTTTATCCTATATGGATGTTCCAGGCTCTTCTAGTTATTCAGGGCTTTGTGCAATAGGAATGTGTTTCTTTAACTAAAAGCTAACTTTTCCATCCTGCACTACCTATTCAATGGCCTAATGTGATCCATGCTTTTGAACTCAGCTCTGTCATCTTCCTCTGCATCTGCAGTTCATAGATATGTCCAATAACACCTACCTTCAAGTGCCAGTTTTTAGGTGTCAACTCAGCGTGGTCCTTTGTACTTCAAAATTAAATCTTGACTGATTTTCTGTCATCTTTATAATATCTGCTGTACATGATGATGTCCTTCTTCAAAAACTAGCCTGTCTTGAAACATGCCTGAAATATAGTAAACCAAGTTTTATCATCATTGCTTCCAAGGAGTACTCTGGCTAACCTTTCTCCAAGACAGATTTGTTTGGGTCCCCCCCACCCCCCGCACTCTATGATATGCTTAATATTTCTTAGCAACACCGAAATTCAAAGACAAAATTTATTTCTTGATCCTCCATATTCATTTTCCAACTTTCACATTCATATGAAGAAACTGAAAATACATGGCTTGGGTCAGGTTCAATTTAATCTTTAAAATAGCATTGTTGAACTTAAGAATGTTAAAGAAGTCCTTGCACCATGTACACCATGATATCATTAGCTTTTCTTGATTACTACTTCCAGCGAGGTGTAATGTGGACACAAAATTAAATTCTTAACAACTTCAGTATTTTCTTATGCACCAAAAGAATGTCTGTCTGTGTTTCATTGACTATGCAAAGGCATTTGACTGTGTGGATAATAACAAATTGTGGTTAACCTTGAGAATAATGGGAATTCCAGGACATCTAAATGGAACCGATACTTGAACCACAAAACGGTTGTCAAAACAGAGCAGGAAATCAATGCTTGGTTCAAAATCAGAAAAAGGTATACTCCAGAAATGCATCCTAACTCCATACCTTTTCAATCCATATGCGGAACAGATCATTTTGGTGGCTATACTTTATTAGGCAGAAGGTGGTGTCTAGAGTGGAAGAAGACTTATCAACAACCTGTACTATGCAATTGTCAAAATTTTGCTTGCTGAAAATGAGGAAGATCTGAGGAATTTACTGCAGAAGGTCAAGGACTGAAGCTTTCAATATGGGTAGAAACTTAGTATCATAAAACAAAGATTCTTACTACTGAGCCAATTGGCAGCATCATGACAAACAGAGAAGAGATTGATTACCAGACGGAAAATACTTCATCTGATGGATTTAGTAATAAAATCAAGCAGATTTCTGGGGAAAAAAAAGGTAAAATTTAGTATCATCTGTCAAAGAAAGTCCATAAGCTGACAATATTCATATCACAATAATTCTTATATTACCTCTGGACAATTTTAATATATTTTCACATGATAGTACCTAACTTTTTGGGTGTTTTAGTCTATCACGTGTCTGTCAGTTTGCCATGCAATTGTTATTTGAATATTGTTGGCAGCTATACTATTAGTTAATATTTCAAATACCCACAGAGCCACCTATAGTGGAGAGCTTTCACAAGAGGTTGAACACTAAAATAGACTAGGAAAAAAGGGCTTTCACAATCAATCTCTTAAAAAAAATGATCAGTTAAAATCGTGTAGACTGGCAAGGAATATTGTGTGATATAGCTCTGAAATGCACTAATAACACAACTGAAGAAGTTTTTTTGAGTCCTCAAAGTAGAATCAATTTCAATTACTTGAATGAATAATATTTTCAGAATCTTTAGTTGTTAATATAGCAGGACTAAACACGAGAGAACAGCTGCAAACATTCACTAAAAATTAAAATGTGAGTTGTACAATGTATGAATCTAGGATAATTGGAAGTCATAAAAATTAAATAGAACACATAAAGATCAACATTCTAAGCATTAGTGAACTAAAATACACTGATATTGGCCATTTTGAATCAGACAGTAATATGGTATACTATGCCAGAAATGACAAACTGAAGAGGAATAGCATCTCAGTTATTGTTGAAAGAATTATTTCAAGATCTACTCTGAATTGCAACTCTGTCAGTAAGAGAGTAATATCCATCTGCCGACAAGAAAAAAACAAGTTATTATTAATAATATCCAATTTCCACATCAGCTATCTATGCCAAAGACAAAGAAACGGAAGATTTTTGCCAACTTCTGCAGTCTGAAACTGATCAAAGATTTGATCAAGTTATTTTGATTATTAGTGATGACTAAAATGTGACAGTTACAATAAAAAAGATTTATTGTTGGAAAATATGGCCTTAGTTAGAGAGACAACAATAGACAATATAATTACATCACACAAAGACAAGTTTTACATTGAACTTATCCTTTATCAACCATGTAAACTCTGCATGTGTACCTTACAATGTAGTATAAATAGGGAAACAATCAGTATCCCATTTCACAGATAGTAAAACTAAGGCTCAAAAAGTGACAAAATGTATTTCAGTTCACAATTTGTTCATAAGAGTTTAGAATCTCAAATAGGATTTGATTATAAAATTCATTTTTTTTAACTAGGCCAGTAATACCTTTCTCCTATTTGACTCCAGAAGCACTAAAAAATAAGTAATTTTTGAACCAAAGATTCAGATGAAGAAAAAAATAATAATACTCTATGTAGCTTGAAAATACAGAACTCTCTTCTTTATCTGCCTCCATCCTTCCTTGAAATATCTGTTACCTGGGAGTCATTTAAGATAGTAGCTCCCTATTAAAGGACCTAATACTCAAATAAATTGATTCTGCACTAATAGTTGCCTTGCACTAAAGTGGCAATCTGTTAAAAAAAATCATGTTATGTGCTATATGATTTCTATTAGTTACCTCATTTTTTTCTTCATAACGGTGGATTATCACAGTGAATGCAACAATGAACTCAAGAATGGAGCCAGTCGTGAGGATTGGACAAGATAAGGCAAAGCTTTAATATGTTGTTCACAGAGTCACTAAGAGCACATAACTTGAGGGCACCTAACAACAGCATTCTACTCCATGAGAAACTGAGGGTTGAAACTAGATTTTATACATGGTCTGTATATCTAAGAAGACTGTGATGCTTCTATAGCTGATAGTGCTTCTCATGAGAATAATTGGAATTATGAATATAAAACATACTTCATAGATGTTTAAGTCATGGACAAATAAAATTATTATATGGGCAGTACACCACGAAAACGGATACTAAATGAACCAGATATTATCCAATTAAAGACAATTAATATTTATCTAGTATTAAACAAACTTTTCCCAGGTAATTTCATCTGATTTTTTGGTTTCAGCCAACATCTATTTTTAGATGAATTTAAAATTGCTATCTTCTGTTTATATTCCAAAATCTACATAGGACTACCTCTAAGGTATCTACTACTGAATTTTGCACAAATATCTCAAATTTATATCTATATCTATATTTATATTTCATGTGTGTTTCAAATATATTTCATATATGTTTCATATATAAGATGTATATTTCATATATATGTTTCATATATAAATGTATATTTCATATATGTGTTTCATCTATAAGATGTATATTTCACAAATGTTTCCTATATAAGATGTATATTTCATATATGTGTTTCATATATAAGATCAGATTTCTGGGGAAAAAAAAGGTAAAATTTAGTA
>NW_006399826.1:7388297-7393727 GCF_000299155.1 Elephantulus edwardii
ACACACACACACACACACACACACACATGTTGTTGTTAACTGCCGTCGAGTCATAGACAACTCATAGCAACCCTATGAACGAAAGTCCTTGACACTTGGTGACTTTCATCCTTTCTCCAGGTTCATAGGTTTCCAGAGGCAAGCTATTTTACGGAAGTGGATGCTACTCGTGCTTCCAAGATATACAATATATATTTCACATATGTATTTCACTAGATCAGACACTATATATCAAATCATGATATTTTCAATTGCCTCATATGCATGAAAAGTAGGACACTAAATAAAAGAGACTTGATGTTTTCTTTAGGACTAAGATATTGTCACAGAATACCATAGACTATAATAATCTAATTTAGAAGTGTAGTCAGAATGCTTATTAGAAGTGAGAATATGAGACATAGTATGTACTTTGGAATGTATTGTGAGGGATGATTTCCTGGAGAAGACACCCTGCTTGGAAAAACTGAAGATCAGAGTCAAAGAGCTGTATGCTCAAAAAGGTCAATTGGTATCATGGTTTAAACCGTGCATTTAACCATAACTGACTGTGTGTGAATGGCACAGGATCAGCTAACATTCAGTTTTGTCTCATAGGTCAGGAGGATTCAGAATGCCAGCTAACAACAAAACCAGGCACACAGAGGAATATAACAACAGCAATGACAAATCCTGGTGCACGTACACGTGTACACATGTGCGTGTGCATGCACGCGCGCGCACACACACACACACACACACCATTCTCTGTCATCCTTCTTCCCTTCCTTCTATTTAGAAATCCTTTACTTTTTTCCTCCTTACAGGTAATTTAATTGGACCCCTTTTTCAGACTCCACTGCTCCTGCCTAGAGACCAATTGTCATAATCCTAGTAAATGTCTTAAATCATCTGACTGTTTCTTATACTTTCAGAACTAGTCATTTTCAGTCTGTCTTCTAATAGCATTGCTAGACTTATGTTTCTCTTAAATGTCTATCTATGTGCCACCAGAGCTCCCATGTACCATTAGTACCTTGATTAAAATTGTCACACATTATGAAAATGTGGTATTAGATTAAAAATAGGGTGTTTTTTTTTTCTTCTTCTTCTCCTTTTTTTTTTACCTCTCCTTTCCAGCGACCTTAATTTCAGGCACATGATCTTGTAAATCAGCATCATTGTAAATCAGCACCAGCTGTGGGACTAGGATAATAGAAAGAGTACTTCCCACATTGAGCAGCAAGACTTGGGATGGCAAGACTTGAGGTAATCAAAGCTTGTGGGAGCAAGTCACAGGTGTCAGAGAGATTGTGGCATTGCTGTGGACAAATAGTGGAAAAGTGTCACTTGAGGCTTCTTGCGTTTGTGATGGCCAATGTTAAAAGTTTGGCTATTCTTGCTGGATGTTTGAAGGAGAAGCTGAATTATAAATGATCTGAGGCAAAACTTGCAGGATGATTTGGTTATAACTTATCAGAGGCAAACCTTGCTGAAGAATGTGTATTTGACTGCTGAACTGAAAACCAGAAACTGGACTTATTGAGGAAATGTGCCTTAAAACTCTTGAGCTAAAACCTGGACTTATTTTGTGAGATATTATTTACCTCCTTTACTTTCCAACTTCCTTTCTTAATAAACCCTATTTTGGTGCCAAAACTGTAAGTCAGCAACAAATAAAAGGAACTCTTTCTATTGTTGTGATTGTAGATGCACCCACCATGGGGCTGGGATTTGGGCTCTTTATATGCTTTCTACTCTGGGACAGTGAGGAGCTGTGCTATTCTCATCCCTCTAGTCCTTTCAGATTCATGCCCATGGATTTTTTTTCTCTATTTTGACATTGAGAAACCTAAACTATTAGCAGAGTTTGTAAAGCCTTTGCATTTGCCACTCTCAACTTTCATCCCTTGTTTGCCACACATTTACTCTATCATGCTCTAGGCATTTTGACTTATGATACAGGTAGACTCTACTCAGTACAATAGGCTAAAAAAATCAGTGCATTTAACAACAATAGATGCATCATTAGAACTATCTTTGAAATTATTATTAAGTTATGTACTGTTTTACATATATTGTACCATCTCTCCATAAATTTAAAGCAGCCAAGTTTTCCTTAAAAATTGAAGTCAAAATCCCCGTTTGCTTTTGTCACACATTCATTTTAATTCATAAATGTTAAGTATGCTTAAAGTGTAGCTCTTAAGTGTTGATCTCCTCTGATTGCAACAATTATTATCATTCGTTTTTTCTTTCTTCTTTTTTTTAACTGGCAAATGTTTCCTTGACTTTCAAGACACAAGAATGAAACCAGGACATCCGGATGTTCTTAACAACTCATTCTCTACACTGTAAATTGGATTTTATAAAACAGTTACCAATTGTTTACTATGTGTGCTTTTAGTTTGCCAAAATTAAACTGAGTAATTTATATTCATTGGAAAGAAATACACTGTATTCTTTGGAAAGAAAGATATAGTACTCATCTCAGGCTTAGAAACCTTATGAGGTGGTCCTATTCTGCCCTTATAATATTGATATGAGTGGAATTAACTGTTTATTTATTTACACACACACACACACACACACACACGGTTGGTCTCACTCAATGACAGTGGGTTGTCAGAGGCTATAAAATACACAGGAATAGACTAAGGGGATTGCTCATCTTGCTCCTACAGTGTATCTGGTTAATTTGAATGTATGCTTTTATATCCTAACACTGAATAAGAAGAATGGGAATTCCAGAACACTTAATTATGCTCATTTTTTTTTATTTTTTTTTCTATAATTATATTTTATTAATTTTCATAAACATTTACAGAGATTTTGGGCTTCCACTCATTCATTGTTGCACTATTCTCTCTACCCTCCTCCCAGTTTGTTCTTGTCCAAAACCTATACCTAGACTAAGAAGCGGCTGTCTAAACAGAGCAAAGAAACACTTCATGGGCTATAGGCTTTTTCCATATTCAGTAAGCTGAGTAAATTACTCAAGGAGCTGAAACCTAAGAAAAAGAATGTGACCTCAGGATCTAAGGAAAAGTCATCGGCATCCTATGTTATGTAGATATGACACAACCTTGCTTGCTGAATGTGAGGAGGCAAAGATAAAAGACTACAGTCTTCAATATAGATTGCATGTCAACATCAAGAAAACAAAAATTCTCGTTATTGGATCTAAAAGCAGTATCATGATAAAAATTGAAATTGTTCACTATCAGTTTACTTGTTTCCTTGATCAATACTGTTGGTACCAGCAATCAGGATATCAGGAGATGTATTTCATTAGGTAAATCTTCTGTTTTGGACTTCTCCAAATTACAGTTATGTCAGTTCAAAGACTAAGGTGCACCTGATTCACTTAAATATACTTTTATATTACTTGCTATGCATCTGAGAGCTGGACAATGAATGAGGATGATAGAAGAGCTGATGCCTTTGAACTGTGGTGTTGGAGAGCACTGCATATTTCATGGACTTACCAAAGAATAAATAGATGTATCTTCTTGGATAAAGTGAAGCTAGAATATATTCGTGAGGAGCAAAGATAACAAAGCTTTAGCTTACTTTTGGGCAGGTTATTAGGAGAGGCTATTTCTTGGAGAAGGGCATCGCGTTTGGAAAGGTGGCAGGTCAATGAAAGAGAGGAAGACCATGGATTGACTTAGTGACTGGAGCAGTAAGCTTAAGTGTGTCAGAAATGATGAGAATGGAATAGAATGGGGACAAGTTTGGATGTGTTGTTCATAGGGTCACTAAAATTATATTAGAGGGTGCCTAACAACAATATTTGCAGCATATGAGATTATGCAGCTCCCTTCAACTAAGCAAATTAGTGTATCATTGGCAAACTTACTGCAAACAATTGAAAGAATCAAAAGCAAATGGGAAGGATTGAGACAAAAAGGATAATTATGGGCAAGGTCCAATGATGATTAGTTTTATAAAACATAATACATGAAAATGATTGTATGAAACAAGAGGTGAATGAAGAATAGTGTGAAATATATACACAAAAAGACATGCTATTTGTTTTGATGTGTATTTATCGAATTATAAGAGAGCCTTTATGATAGATGGGTGTTCTGATGGCATTGTAGTCTGTACTGAGTTGTGCTGCCAACTCTATAGTTTATCATCTTTGGCTGCTCAAAGGCTTTGGAAGAGTGGTAGCATTAGAGGATTAGAAGTTTTCTCTCATTGTCATTTACAGCTTTGGGAATCCAGTGGAGGGTAGCTATGAGTTGGCAGTAACTTGAAGTTTGAGTTATGGATTGATTAAAGGGCTTGACTGCTTACGTAAAAGTCAACAGTTTAAAACCACTGGCAGTTATATGAGAGAAAGATGGACAATTGACTTCTTCTGTAAAGATGGATAAACTTGAAAACCTATTAGAAAATTTTCTATGCTGAAGTGTCACAATAAATTGCAATCAGCTTAATGACAATGCAGCTTTAATTACTAGCAAGGATATCTATTTCTTCCTCTACCTTTGGACTACTTAGATGGGAATCATCTATTGAAATATATTTGCCATTTTTGTTTGTTTATTATTCTATATTTCACTTGCAGATATTTTTGTACTTTATAGGTATTAATTTCTTCTTGATTTTAGAATTGCAAATACCTTCCTTCAGCTTATTAGTTTCATGTTAACTTTGAATATCAAATCTAGAAAATTATACAGCATAATTAAGTCTGTCAAATTTTCCCTAATGGCTTATTATTTGATTTATACTCCTATAAACTTACCCACCCACTCACTCACTCACTCAGTCACTCACTCAACTCTTAAGTTGAAACCAACTTGGAATTTTGCCTCCATTGAGTTTCAAAGGCTGTAAATCACATAGGAGGAGACTATCCATCTTTCTTCCATGAAACCACTAGTGGGTGGAACACAGGACTTGTTGGATTACAGGCTATGATACTAGAGTCTTTATTTATATTCAAATAACAAAAGTACTTTTCCTTTTCTTCTAGTATATTTAGTTTTAGTTTTCATACTTGTGACTTAATCACATTAGATTTGACCTTGGTAAATAGGTAAAAAACTACCCATCTTTATTTTTATCATACATTTAGGTAATAATTTTAACACTATCAGCTAAACATTTACATATCTGCAGGCATATGTATACAGATGCACACATTTCTATGTATATACATATACTCACGCCATAAATTTCCCTTTGCTTCCACTTCCTTTATGGTATTTCTATCATGCTTTTGTTACTAAGGCTTTGGATAGAATTTTAATATTGTAAGAGTAGATTGAGGTCCACATTTTTTCTTTTTTTTCAAACCTGACTTATCCACTCATGAACATTTATTCTTTCACATAAAATTTAGTGTAAGTTTCTCAAATCTTTTAAGAGCTCACCTATAATTTCTTGGGGAAATCATTACATTTGTGGATTAATATCTTTCTGATTCTATGCTAT
>NW_006399826.1:7394521-7437226 GCF_000299155.1 Elephantulus edwardii
TGTGTGTGTGTGTGTGCATTTGTATAAATATTATGGATTTGTGGTTAGGTACCATTGAGTCAAATAAAATTCATAACTGTGAATTTGCCAGCTACTGTGCAAGGGAGGGATGGACAATCTCATCTCATATAATTTACTGCCTGGAAACCCCCACTGGTGGCTCAGTTACAGGTGGCTTCTGACTCGATGATGAACAACAATAGCCGCATTATTTTAGTGCTCATATAAATAATTTTAAATTAAAATAAAATGTAAATAATATATATTGTAATCTTATTGTTAAAAGCCCAGACAGTATTCTTAAACACATAGCAGAATAAAGTAATATGTAGATCATTTCCATGATAGTTTACAGGTAGTCAGATGACCTCTTGTCATATCTTTTTCTTAGTCTTCACAGGTTTGCTCTAGTTTTCTATAATGATCATGTATTAAAGCTGTTTTTAAACCAAAACAAATCTTTAGCCATTTTAAAAAGCAAGCAGTTTCTGAAGTCATGAAGCTGCCCTACCCAACCACAGTCATATCATTATATACCAGATAAAGCTGAATACTACTTAGATATAGCCAGATTCTCATAGCTATGAATTTGAGCTTCTGCTGTGCCAAGTGGCAGTAAATTGTTATGTAGAAGACAGCCTGAAAGGAAGTGTGTTCCAGTAGATAGAATTAAACACTATAATGACAAGAACATGAATTATGTTCATAATGTAGTAACTTACTTTCTGTTCAACTTTGAAAAAGTAATTTAACTTATGTGTTTCAGTTCCCATTAAATTGATGGCAATAATCTTTCTTTGTTAACAAAGTGCTTTGAAATCACTGTGTGACAAGTAATATATTACAAGAAAGTATTCTTATTTCACCCTGCATTGTAACCTCTCAGGGAAAGGATCTATGCATCATTGTGAGTATTTCAATGTACAATGTTAGGGGAAAAATGAGGATATGATTGAGAATGATATGGAAAATACTGTAATGTTCTCCTGTAAGTCAGTGTTATGAACTCACCTTGAATGTTGAATTGACTAATACTACGTTTACATCAATGGGATGACTGATGTAAGGAAGTTTCAAAGAAAGCACAATTGCACCTTATTGGTGGAAGAGGCAAGGAAAAATAGAGGATAATTGAACTTAGGAGGCAAAAATAAAGCTATGTTTCAAAATAGGCAAAAGGAGTTCAGGAGGTGTATATAAATGAAGAGGAAGATAATCCTATTTTATCATATGAATAAACAGAGCTTGACAGAAGCTCTAAAAAATGCACATAAGTGTAAATTCTATTTACCAAGTTAGTCTCTTAATCCATTGAAGTAGTCATGGAGACAACATATAAACTAAACTGTTTAAAGTTTAAAAATACCTATGATCTAAATATGTGCCTCACTCATACTCACATATTTAGAAACAGCAATCTGAGTTGCTAATGATTACAGGCTTCTTGTTTTAAAATGAATGTTGGTAAGCAAATTCTGTTGTCATCAAACCATTAATTTCTTTAATGTTCCTCAGATAAAGTATGCCCTTGGTCAAAAAAAAATATTAAGCTGATCAGAAATATGTCCCAAATATAATGACGTATTATTATTATTGCTGACCAAGCTTAACAAAAAGGATATAACATTTTATAAGAAAAATATATGATTTATTGAATTATTTTTTATTATATATAAACAACATAGGACCAACAATGGAATTTTTCAAATAATAGGTCATAAAATTGAATTTGCTCTATTTTTTCTAGACTTTGAAAACACTATATCAATATTTATTGATCCCAAACATGTATTCTGTCAAATTCTGAAAAGAAAAAATAAAAAATCACAACATAGCACTGTCTTCTTGTCTACAGGTAACATTCAGTTGACCAGTGAGTGTTACGGAGAATTCTGATTGGTTTGGCTTCAAATGCAACTCATCACTTACTAGTGAGCCACTTTCAAAATTTTTCAAACTCTCTGCCACACCAAATAGAGCAAAGAAATCAGAAACCAAATTTACAATCTATTATAAGGCCTAAATGAGAGATGTGTGTGTGTGTGTGTGTGTGTGTGTTTGCAAGGCTTGAAACATTTAAGATGAGTCAGTCAAATACCAGATAATGTCATAAAAGAGGAGATACATGTATATTAAAGTTTGTCAGAACTACAATAATATTCATAATTTAAATAATTCTGTGTCAAATTCTTTTGTAGTCAAATTTGTTGTGTAATCAAAACAATCAAGGGAACTATATACTGTTGCTGAGATTATTTCAACTAAGATCTTTCATTATCTTCATCCCCACTTTTCTGCAAACCCATTTTATTCACAAGTTTTGCTATTGCAGACAATAGCACTTTATATGTTTGCAAATTGAATTAGTTACCAACTTTTTAAATGCTATGACTGCTTTGTTTATCTTAATAGCTGATATAATAATAGTGGCAATTCACGAGCCATTTAATATTGATACACTCTTCAGTGATATGCTTTTAAAGGACAAGGGATGGAACTCATCTATTTCTCTAATACTTTATTATCTTTAACATTTCTGTAAAGAATGAAAATGAAAGTGTGAACAAATGACCTTTCCCAACACCTTTGCTCTGAGAATCAGAGACAAAACAAAACAATTATTTTGGCAACAGCAAACTGTACTAATTTACTGTACAAATATCAAGTTATTCAAGATCCTCTGGTATTTGATCAATGGTGGAGAAAGATCCTTGAGTACTACAAAAATTGTTTCAGATTTTTAAAACGTTTCTTTCTGATACTATCTATATATTATGCCAACTTAGAAAACTGACTTTGTGTTAGTAACATGTAGCATTTCAAGTTCCAACAATTCTTCCTGAGGCACCAAGTCTCAATGAAAAATCTAAAACACTAATTTTTTATGGAATGGAAATTATTCTTTAAAAAGCGCTAATAGATAAAAGAAGTAAACAGAAAATTTTACTAATTGTCAACCACTGCTTTTGCCATTTAGGATGACACTGCGTGCGTCAGGAAGGTCTGATAGCAGGTCTAGTAGCACAATGTGCTAAGTGTTGGAGTGGTAAGATTGGAGGTTCAGAGCTATCGCCCACTTCACAGGAAAGATGAGGTGATCTGCTTCTCTATAATTTTCAGCCTTACTGTAAAAATAGCACAACTAGTGTGGGTAATCTACTGACTCCCACCAACTTCACAAAGAAGGAGAAAACCATCTACATCCACAGTGCAAGATGTGCCTGTGAGATCAAATATGGCTTCACACTTTCACACCTATTTCTATAATTTCTAACTAACTTTTAACACCAATAATCTCTCCCAGGATGCTTGGCACATGGTTATTTGGTTTGCTAATTCATTATAATGACCAGAATTTGAGGTTTATTGTGAAGCACCAGTTTACAATTCAGATGAGAATCAAAGAAGATACAATTCTTCCATGAGGACATTGTCTTAGGTGCATACAAAGAAGACATCTCTGTCTTTCAACCTAATTGAGACCTGCCTCAAAAAGAACCACCTAGGCGGGCTGCCCTCGGCCCTCTGCCTGGGGCGAGCCGTCACGGCCCTCTGCCCGGGGCGGGCTGCCCTCAGCCCCCTGCCCAGGGCGAGCCGCCATGGCCTTCTGCCCTGGGCGGGCTGTGCTTGGCCCCTGGCTCGGGGTGAACCGTCGCGGCCCTCAGGAGCAAGAAGGCAAGCAGCTGTAACCCAAGACCACCAATAAGGTGATAAAGCATCCTCCCTTCCCCCCTTTATATCTATGCCCCTGTTCAGCATAAAGAAGCCAGAGAGTCGGCATCCAATTCCCAAATCAATAAGACAGTTGGTTTAATTACTATTGGAAAATGCTTGTCATTCCTCTGTAGCATCTGGTCCCCACTGGACCCTCATCATTTCCTTCACCCGCTCCCCCCACCGACCAAACTGTGCAGCTCTGCAACTGCATCCTGGCCCATCCTCACCCTTCTGCCCCCAACCCTCACCTCCTTGTACCCCCAATATGTTTTTCCCAATAAAAAAAAAATTTAAAAAAAATAAGAACCACCTAGAAGCTCTGGACCACTGTTCAAAAGCTCTATTGTTCTGTCAATTACTGTATCTCTTCCACACTGCACCAGTAAGCTTAAGCAAAGGCCCGCGGTTCTGGCTCCTTGAGGTGGCAATCTTAATTCACTGTGTCTCATACCATTCTCAGGCTATACACCACTGCATCTTCTGCTGCTGATTCTGCTAGAGTGGTGGGGATCGAGTCTTGCACAGAAGCCACTGTCCCCAAAGGACACGGTACACTCTCTTCTTGACAGTATCAAGAGTCTGACTCGGTTTGAAGTATGCCTGGCACAATGGCAAAACCGACCATTAGTAGTCTACACACATTTTTTGTATGATCTCACCCAAAAAGTCGCTAGTCACATTCCTTATATTGTTAGTAAGCATTCAAATCCCCTTAGAGCATAGACATTACACATGTAGAGTTCAACACAGTTAATCATATTTAAAAGCCAGAGTCAATGTCTGAGAAAGTCATATTAAACTATCTATTGCACCACACTTGGAAACCAAAAGGGAGAATTCTATACTGTCCATAGGAGTGCTATGACTCAGCATTAACAGTACAGCAATGGATTATTTTGTATGGTTTTTCTGCTCAGGGTTTTGTTGTGTTTTTTTGTTTTTGTTTTTTATTTCCTATTCCATGTAAACCTATTTTCTATGTCAACATAATGTATCAGAGGACTAGATATAGTATAAATGACTTCCCTATATTATAGCATAAGCAACATCTATAAGTAATAAAAAGACTCTATTATGAATAGTATAATTGTATATATTTGTTTTATTATACTACTTATAGGCTACTGTTTTTCTCTGGATGGATTTCCTCTGAACCAAACCTACTTCAATGTAAACTATAATCCATATTTGTTTCTCTGGTGTCTAACAAACAAAATTTCATTAGCATGTATCTCCAATTATGCAGTCTTCTCTGTTCAACAGGAGAGTTGCCACTTTTGAGAAAATGAAACTAAGAAAAATAATCCAAAATCATTGCAACAGCTTTGTGTTAATCTAAAAAATGATATTCTGAGATCACCAGGAGTATAAACTGTCGATTGTAAAGTATTTCTTTCTCTATATAGCGGGGTTACATTGCCAAGAAAAGTTATCCCAGTGAAATAGTATTATTTTCCTAATATTTTTAAAATAACTTAGCTTGATTGAGTGTCTGAGTGACTATATTCCCTGGAAAAGAGGAAACCATGTTTAGTATATCTGCAAAAAACTAACTTCTTCATTGGTTATTTTTAGGCAGTACACAAGTGATTCAGACCATAGAATAAGGATGACAGAACAAGAATTGAAGTCTTTGCACTGTTGTGCTGGAGATGAGTACTGAGTATTTCATAGACTGCCAAAAACACAAACAGGTCTTGGAGAAGGGGTGAGGAGGTAGCCAGAATGTTCTTTGGAGACAAAGATGATGAAGCTTCATCTCAGATACTTTGGGCCTGCTGTTGTGCTCTGTTGTTGATAAGGTTTTTGATGATCTGTTATTTCAGAAATAGACAGCCAGTTCTTCTTAGTTTATCTATATTTGAGAGCTCCACTTTAGTACCACATCTGACAGACAAGCACTGTGCCCAAAAGAGTAAATGATAGACAAACAAACATGTATGTGTGTAGCACAGCAACATGCAAAGACATTTCCTCGATAGAAAAACTCACAGATAAATTTGGCAATTCGGGGCAGGTGTTTAGGAGAGGTTACTTCTTGGAGAGCAACATCATCCTTGGAAAGGTGGCAGAGCAGTGAAGGAGAGGAAGACTTTGGAGAGGAAGGGTTTGACAAAGCTGACTGATACAGTGATGGACTTGGGTGTCAGAGGCAATAAAAATGGGACAGGATAGGATACAATAAATTTCATATCTGCTGTTCATAATATCACTGTGAGTCATACTCAACAAGATAGCACCTAACAAACCAACAATATAGAAGTCAACAGATAATGGAAAGGGTGCAAGAAGAGATCACAGATGATACTGAGAAGTGAATTAAGTTTAGTTAAAGAAGGAGGAAAAAAACTGACTTCTCAGATTTTGTGAGGGCATTGGAAGGAGTTGCAAAAAGAAAATTGTCAGTCCGTTATGAGGTCTAAAATAAAGATGAGACTGATTGGAGGAATTGAGGTTATATATTATTGTATTTGGGCATGATGTTGATTTTTTTAAATTATGTTTCACAGACACAATAATTCATAGCCCATAACCTTTCTTTAAAGTCACTTAAAATCTTGCTGAATTCATAAACACACAGAGTTAAAATTAATGAAAGAACTAAAGCACTCTAAGAGATTTGTGCATGTCATTCTATAATGAATGACAACTGAGCAGTGTAGAATGCAGAAGCTACCGTGATGGCAAAGGTCAGGGCAGGCCTCAGAGAAGTGGCTTTTTCTTTTTGGCTCATTTTAGAAAGTAAACAACTGTAGCAGCTAAAAATAAAAGAAGAATAAACATAAGAAATGTATTTTAAATTAATATTCAAATGATTTTGAAATATTCAAGTTGAGCTACTGTGAGCATCAGTAATTACACTAAAAAATGAGTAAATGTTATAATTATAACTGCAGTAAAAATTATCCAGCAGTTTCAGGAGGAGGTTTTACATAGCATATTGATCAGTACTTACAGGGCTTTCTTAAGGGTGAAAGCAACATGGAGTGAGCTTAAATTCCATTTACTCACATTGCAGATGTTCCAGTGACTGACTCACAAAACTATATAAGAATTTCATACCAAAACCTCTTGGCCCCTACTGCTTACATAAAATATAATGACCCTATATTAATATATTTCTTGCATAATATCCTAGGAAGAAAATCTGCTCTCCATAGCCCTCCAACCTTCACAATTCAAACCAATCAGCTAAGGATTCTTGCCTTATAATCACTATTTTCCATTCATCAGCTTTAATGCAATTTTAAAATTATGTTAATCATATCACAGATTTTATATTTAATTCTATAAATTTAGATTTTTAATGGTGATGCTGTTGTTGTTATGTGTCGTCGAGTTACCTGCAGACTCATAGTGACCCTATGCACAATAGCTCTGAAGCCTGCCCTGTCCTGAGCCAGTCTCACTGACTCTAACACATCTACCCCCAGTGCACCAGTTACCGTATCAGCTCATCTTATCTAGGGTCTTCCTCTCCTGCGCTGTCCCTCAACTCTACATCATATAAAAAAAAATCATCTGGAAAGGAGGTTATCTGAATGAAGGCACACCAAAGCTTTGGATTTCATCTTTGGAAACTGAAATCCACATAAACTAAGGAAAGAAAATCTGTATTAAATCAAATTCAATTAAGACTTGAGATTGAAGTTAGTGAAAGGAAAACAAGTATTGAATATATGATGGAAGGTTGGAGAACAAACAAGTTCATCCTGGAAAGGGTGAAAACAGGATGCTCCTTGGAGGCAAGGATTCTGAAGCTTCGTCTGACATGCTTTAGACACGTTGCAAGGAGAGACCAATCTAAAGAGAGGGACGTCATGCTAGCGAGGATGGGGAGGGAGGGAGCAGCACAAGTGAGGAAGAACCTAGGGGAGATGGATTGACTGGGAAAATGGGGGTAGTTGTGCCAGAGACAATAAGATTGGCAAAGGATATAGCAGGGTATAGGGCTGTTGTACATAGGGTCACTATGAGTCACAAGCAACTCGATGGCACATAACAACAGCATGTTGGTTTTGCCTCTATTGTGGGACTAATGCACTCTATTCTTAAATTTCTTTTTATCAGATAAACTTTGTTATATAAAAAGACCATCATATCTTTTAGTATATCTATATCAGGCATCTAAAATGCTTTATCTCACTCTGCAGTTTATTCTTAATTTAAAACAAAAATTTAAATTCATTGCTGTTGAGGTGAAGCCAACTAATAGTTGACCGCCATTTGGTTTCAAGGCTATAATTTGAATGAGAGGTGTTGTTGTTATGTGCCATCAAGTCGTTTGTGACTTATACAATCAATGAATGAGGGGAGATTATTCATATATCTCTGGAGGAGTCATTAGTGAACTTGAACTATCAGAAAGGAGCTGCCTTTAGGGTAGTAGCATAACTCTCTTTGTTCTAAAGGTACTTATAATGATTAGAATACAAATAATTTTGAATATTTATTTGTTTCTTCACTGGACAAAATGTATCCAAAAAATAAATTGTCTATTTGTTCACACGGCACATAACAATAACAACATTTGTTCACAGCTATTTTAGTAATATCTAGTAGAGGGCCTGACCCAGAGTAATAATGCATGATAAATATTCACTTAATGAATGAATTAACATAAAGGAATCAGTGTTTTATGTTTTTAAAAATAGATTCTTCTATCGTTGCAATCAGATAATTGTACCTTTTAGAATGAGACCAAGTTCCATCTTTATTGTGCATTAATTATTCCAGGCCTGTTCAATAAGAAAGGTGCAAGAAAAAAAATCATTTTTTCAAATTTACATTAAATAAAAAGTACTAGAAAGTTATCCAAGTAGTTTCATAAAGACCACAATGCTCTAGAAAAACATTACTTTCTGCAAATCACTTTCAGCAGTTGAATACGTGAAGCATTGCAGAGAATCTGTGTACCTACAATATTAAAAATTATAACCCTCCAATATGGAACAACTTATAACTTGAGCAAACTGTGTTAATACCTCAAAATTTCACTGAACATACTTAATTTACTATATGCTCTTTTTGTTGTTAAAGCCATCAAGTTGCTTGCAGCTCATAGGGACCATATGTACAACAATTCTGAACTCTGCTCTATCATATGTAACCCTTATAGTATCTGACACACTCACCCCCATTACCCCAGTCATTGAGTCAATCCATCTCATCCTAATAATTCTAATTTAAAAATATAAATAAAATAGTAATATCTATCATATCTATAACATGTTAAAATTTCCATAGAATTTTCAGTTCCAATATTTCATTTTCAAATGAATCTTTTTGATTAAATTCATGTTTGCAAATGACAAAGTATTTTTAAAACAAAACTTTAAGATGTAGGTTTAAATCATTCTGTGTAGATATATTTATTTACATGGGCAAAGTACATTCACCTATACACATATACCCACCTAAATCAGGCACATACTGTTAGGGGCAAGCTGAGTTTAACCTTAAACTCCACTTTAGTATCATCATTTTATTTATTGAGACCATTCAGTGATTAACTTTTGGGCTAATAACTGAAAGCTGAGCAGTTGAAACCCAGGAGATACACTACAGTGGAAAAATGTAACCATCTGCTTCCCTACAGAGTATCACTTTGGAAATCCTACAAGGTGGTTCTTCTCTTTTCTACATTATCATGAATCAGAATTGACTCATTCGCAATGAATCATTATTTATGGATTTTACCTCAGCAAAGGCTTTTGGACATGAGCCCCTATACCAATGAGACCCTGATACACACATACATACACATACACACATATACACTTTTGTTTGGCAAACTATTAAACAATGTGTACAGTTACACTTAAATTCTCCATGTAGATTGTTGCAATATACTTACCATTTTAATTTTATACTGGTTTATTTACAAAGTTCGAATACATCCTTTTCTACACTGGATCTTTCACATTTCCTTCAACACCCTCCCCCATCAAATTGTGCTACCCTGTGAATGACCTACATCACCCTGTCCATCCTCACCCTTCTACTTCTATCCTCCCACCCCTCACCTTGGATCATGAAACGAGAGTACTGCGTTTCATTGACTATGCAAAGGTTTGAAGAATGGGAATGCCAGAACACTTGACTGTGCTTATGTGAAATCTATACTTGGACCAGAAGGCTGTTGTCATAACACAGAAATGAAAAGCTACATGGTTCAAAATTGGAAACAGTGTATGCCAAAAATGTGTCCTAGTTCCATATCTTTTCAACCTACATGCAGAAGAGATTGTCCAAGAGGCTGGGCTCTATGAAGAGAAATGTGGCATCAGGATTGGAGGTAGAGTCATCAACAATCTGTGCTATGATGACACAATCCGGTTTGCTGAAAATGAAAAGGACCTGAAGTGCTTGTTGCAGATGGTCAAGGACTCCAGCCTTCAATAAGGATTGAAGCGCAACATCAAGAAAACAAAGATTCTCACCACTGGGCCAGCTGGCAGCATCATGATGGATGGTAAAGAGATTAAGATTTTCAACAGCTTCTGTTTGCTTGGCTCTACAATCAACACTCTTGGTACCAGAAGCCAGGAAAATAAAAGATGAATTGCATTGGGAAAGTCTGCTGTCAGAGACTTCTCAGAAGTATTGAAGAGCAATGATATCATCTGGAGACTAAAGTACCCCTGATACAGGTCTTTGTAATTAATTTTTATGCATCAGAAAGCTGGACAATGATAGATGATGGAAGGAGAATTGATGTCTTTAAGCTGTAGTATTGGAGAAGAGTATTGAATATACCATAGACTGCTAGGAGAACAAACAAGTTCATTCTGGAGAGAGTTAAGCCAGGCTGCTCCTTGAAGAAAAGGATTCTGAATCTTTGTCTGACGTACTTTGGACATGATGGAAAGAGGGACCAGTTCTTAGAGAGAGATGTCATGCTTGAGAGGGTGGAGGGACAGCTCAGGAAAGAAACACCCTCGAAGAGGTGGGTTGATTCAGTCACTGGGGTAATGGGGATAAGTGTATCGGAGACAATAAGACTGGCACATGATAGAGCAGGGTTTAAGGCTATTGTGCATAGGGTTGCTATGAGTTAATTGTAGGCAACTCAAAAGCACATGACAACAAGAAAATGCTTATTTTAAGAATTTAGTTGTCTATCCCCATATATTGTTTCTTCTTATGCACTTTGGTCCTGTTATTAGGGAGGCATAGTCCTTGAGGGAGGGCACATGATTGGTAAAGTAAAGGATTATTGAATAATAGGAAGGCATTTTATGAGATGAATTGGCACAATTATCTACAGAATGATGTATTCAGAGAGCAACATTTGTGAGGAAGGTGCAGGATTTTGCTTAGTTTTGTTATACCTAGGATTGAAATGAGTTGGAATTGGCTTGGCAGGGCTTAACCACCACCACCACCACCACAACAACAACAACAACACAACATTCTTACAAATATGTAATCACATGATAAATCATTATTAAAGTCAAAATAGTGAATAGAAATATATTTGCCAGTTCAAGAAGAATATGAATTAACATTCACTAGTTAACACATATCAGCTATAACTAGAAGCACAAAATGTCAATTTATTTTAACAGGTAACAGAAAATATATTCTTTTTTTTTGAAAAATATATTCTTTTAGACTCTCACCATTGTCTTTCAACTGGGTTATTTAAAAATATCTATGTTAACTTAAGTTACAATGTATCATTCCTTTTAGCAAATGTGATGAGGATGTACTACTCACTGAGGTATCTCTGATGATGAGAAATGAGCTCCAAATTTCCCCCTTTTTAGGCGTGCATCACCCCCAAATTCTTGGGTTTTCTGTCATAACTTGGTGAAATAAAATCACAAGACAAAGAATGCAATATTAATTCCTAATTAATGGAATTTGGGATATTTTAAATATTTGGAGAAAGAATTGAAAATTAACATTTGTTCACTGTCTTTCTTTCCCCTTACGATGATGAGTGAGTGGGGGATAGTGAACTATAAATTACACTACTTAGAGATGTAGGCTAAGCCATTTTTTTTGGCAGCCATGTCAATAAAGTACACACATAACATCAGCTTCCCATTACACACATCATTCAGAGTCATATATTACTCAGGATAATGGAAAACTGGGAGACTGAAATCTAAAATGAAAAGAGAAATTGAAGTACAACCAGAGCAAGTCGCAGCTGAGCCAAGAGCAGCCAACCCAGTGAAACATTTAGTCAGTTCTCCTGGAAAACAAGTGCTTCTGGCATTAATGACCCTCGATGTCATGTCCCAGAAAGCTGCAGCCCAGCTGGGGTGCTAGAATATTGGAAGCAAATTTTTCTTGCTATTCTCAGGTAATTGGAAATAAATAGACGACTGCTCCCACACCTCGCCCTGCAGATTGTGATTTAGTTCAAGAGTTTTGAAGGTGAATTTTTCTGTCTGTTTGCATTGACTTTGATGTGGATTTTTCAAAGTGGGTGTGATAGGACAGGCACCATGTGTGTAAGTGGTGGGGACCACAATGAGTGATCCTTGAGGCTCAGATGTGAAGAAAGAAAGAAAAGAAATCTCTTCAGCCCACTACTTCGCTCCATATTTAAGTTCAATCACATGTCTGACCAACCAGAGGCAGAGGTGTATTAATACTGGCTACAATTGGTTCCAGAAATGGCTATGTCATCAGCCAAAAGCAGACAGCGTGCCAGGGTCAGTGTTCTTTCTGCTTTCCTCAATAGGGCAGGTTGCCATATAGTGGCCTTCACCTAGTTGTTTTCTAACTATAATCGGAGTACAAATTTTATTGCCCTGAAAAGAGTCTGGGTAAATAACACCCAAAGCCAAAATCAAAACTTATCTTCAGAAAAACAAATTAAAATTCCTTTTGGAAAAAGCTAAATTGCCATTGCAGAGATGAAGATTTGAACATGCGGCTTCCTCAAAAGGTTTACAAGACGTGGAGCTAGGCAGGAATTATTTTGCTAGATCTGCCATACAAATGTGCCAAGAATTTTTCTTGCATTGTTCGTGGAAACTTGCATTTTAACCATGCGCTAAGAAATCAAACCACTGCCATCGGATTGGTTCCTGTTTCTGGTTACCCTCTATCAGGTTGCCAAGGAAGTAAATATATACAGGTGTTTGTTCTGGGGATCTGCTGGCAAATTTGTTGAAAAGGGTCAACCTTTCAATGAATAGTCTTACATGTTAGGAGTTACAACAACAGTTTTCCCTGAATGAAGAAAGAAGGTCCTAATAATTAAATTCTGAAGGAAATACATATGATTTTCATTAAAATGATTTTTTTTGGTTACATGTTAAAAGGTTATTAATTCAGTTCCAGGTTCAGTTACCATGGAGTTGGTTCTTCCTCACTCTACCTCACAAATATCAAAATAGAACTGTGCTCCAAAATGTTTTCAACATGTTTTTTAAGAAGCAGGTCTCCAGGTAGTTCTCCGAAGGCATCCCTTGTTGGCCTCAAAATTTCAACCTTTCAATTACAAGCTGAGTGTATAAACTCTTTGTACTATCTAAGGAATTATCTTACTGCATATTTATCTTCCTATTGTAGTTTATTTCCCCTCTATTTATTTGGCATTTGTGTATTTTCAATATGGACTTATCCTTTTTCACGTACAATTTATCTTTCCTTCTGGTATTAGCATCCATTTTGAATGTTAACTCAGTACTAAAGTCTCACTTATTCCCACAATTCTCCCTTATACCATCCAAAACTAAGGTTGATTATATGAATTTTAGTGATTATGTAAATCTTTTTTAGGATATACTGGGTGTGCTTTCAGAAACTATAATTTTATCTTTTCTTATATTTTATCAAGAACTGTTTAAATCTATACTATGAAATAGATAGAAAGAAACTTTTTTCTTAATTATTTAATTCATATTTTAGTTGTTGTATCTATGTCTTTTAGTTGTGTGTGTATATGTGTGTGTGTATATATATATATATACATACATACATACATACATATATACTGAAAGGATGTCTTTGATCTCTATTTGTGCTTGACTGCGTAAAGGCATTTGACTGTGTGAATCACAACAAATTTGCCTATCACTGGGAAGGATGGCTATCTCAGAACATTTGATTGTGCTCATGCAACACCTATGCGTAGACAAGGGAATTATTGTCAGAGTAAGGAAATGTTACTGAATACCAGGGGTGCTTTCCATAGTCAATTGCCAAAGGGATTGCAACATCCATAAGCACTTTATTACACAGATCTGCAAGACAGCAAGTACAGTCCCCTCCAACAGTGCCTCCTCCTCTGGGAGTGGTCATGGGCTTTTATAGGAGGGTGAGACTCACTTAACAATGCATTTTAGTTAGTAAAGAAATAATTTTTACATCTGAAAAGGATAGTTTACATTTAAGTATCAGTAATTTAGGAAGGGTAGTTCTCTTCCTGGTAAATAGGCAGGTTAAGATACAATTTCCATAAGACTGGAGAATGAGCCTCCAGGATCTAGAATAGATACATTTTTCTCTTCTGGTAAATAGACAGATCAAACTACTTTACATGACTAAAGAGAGGAAACAAAGAATTCTGAGGCTAAGTAACTAGTTTTGTAGGCTGAAGAAATAATGTCATTTTTATAATTGATATAACTCTAGTTCTATAACTGAATATATATATATATATATATATATATTATATACACACACAGAGAAGTCTGAACTTATTAATACCACCCTATCAGAAAGACTGAGTGCTTCAAAATCGAGAAAGAAATGGATAAGGGATGTATTCTGTTTTCATTGTCTCCAATCTATATAGAACAGATCATTCAAGAGGCTTCTTCTTTTCTTCTTTATGAAGAAAAATGTGGCATCAAGATTGGAAGAAGACTTCCGCACGCACAAGTACAGAAACCCATATGCTTGTACACTGGAAGCTTCGTGTGCAAGGGGAGATTCTGAATACTATACTTCTTGGCTTTGGGAGCTTGTTTTAGCTTTAAGTTATTTTTAAATGGATTCTGTGCTCACCACCTATCATTTTATTACTTTTCCCATTCATTTCATGGTTGGATGAACATTATTTTTAGTAGTCTTAATTACTGAATTTCTTTCAAAAAAGAAAAAAAAAATCAGTTTATTGCTGTAGGTTTGGAACCAGCGTAAAGCTCACCCTTTAGCAAGTTTTCAGAGACTGTAATTCATAGTGGAGGACAGTGCTCCTCTTTCTGGCACAGACTCACCGCTAGATTTCAATCATTAGAGAGTTAGTTGTTCTCTTGACTTAGTAGCAAAAAACTTACTATAGACTGTATTACCAAAGTTCCAGTAAGTTCTTTGGAGTATGAAAACAGCTAGCTGTCTATCTGTTTGCCTATCTGTTTGTCTATCTATCTATCTATCTATCTATCTATCTATCTATCTATCTATCTATCTATCTATCATCTATCTATTATCTATCTATCTATCTATCTATCTATCTATCTATCTATCTATCATCTATCTTTAATCTGCCTATTTAACTATCTACAATTTACTCTGACAACATAGAGACACATACACTGAAGGATTATGAGGAAGTTAACTTTTAACCCTTCTCAGGTAGAAGCCATAAAACCTCACAGGACTTTTGCCCTCTTTTAGAAAAACAAGGCCATAAAACGGCTCACCCACATCTGCGAGTACAGATAAGAGTAATTCCAGGAGTTGTTTTTCTGAACTTTACTCCCCACTCCCCCACCCCTTGCGCTGACCCCGCTTGTCACACCCACCAACTTGCTCTTAAATGTACCAATCAGATAGTTTTCCTCGCTTACCCGTGTGCGCCAAATTATTACCAATCAGAACTGCCTACCTCAGTGTATATTCAAATACACCACTCAGCAACCCTCCCTGTGTGTTAGCCCATGTTTGCGCGGGTTATTGCCTTTATAAGCTGTATGTACCCTTAGCTCGGGGCTCAACTCCTCTGCCTCTGCGTAGGTCAAGAGTTGTGCCCCAGCGCGCTGGATGGAATAAAACCTCATGCTGTTTGCATCAAGGACGGTGCTGGCGTCCGATCTCATTGGGGTCCGGCTCTGCGGATCCAACAACACTAGCTAATCCACAGGAGAAAAATGGACAATCTCCATCTGTACAATTTACAGACTCTGAAAACCCACTTGACAGTCAGCTGTGAGTAGGTTCTGACATGATAGTGCAGAACAATACTTGTCACATAGTTTTACTGAAAAAAAGACATGAACCTTGTACATAATCCTCCATTACCTTCTAATTTTGAATTTGGCTATTGAGAGATTGAAAATCAGACTATGTTTCTCAAGTGAGTTGATTTGCTTTTTCTTACATGGCCTTATATTTATTTAGGTTTGAAGTACAATGTTGTTGTTATGTACCTTCAAGTCACCCGCAACTCATATCAACTCTATGTACAACAACCCTAAACCCTTCTCTATCATGTGCCAATTGTATTGTCTCTTAGACACCTACCTCCTAAATCCCAGTCACTGAATCAATCCATCTCATCAAGGGTTTTCCTCTCCTGTGCTGTTCCTCCACTCTCCCACGCATGATGTCCTTCTCCAAGGACTAGTCCTTCCATGTGACATGTCCAAAGTATGTCAGACGAAATTTCAGAATCCTTGCCTCCAAGGAGCTGCCTGGTTTCACCCTCTCTAAGATAAATCTGTTCATTCCCTTAGCAATCTGAGCTATATTCAACACTGTTCTCCAACACCACAGCTCAAACTCATCAATTCTCCTTCCAACATCCCTAGTTAATTTCCAGCTCTGTGTCGCATAGCAAATGATTACAAAGACCTTGGTCTATATCAGGCACACCTTGGCCTCCAGACTGACATTATTGCTCTTCAGTAATTTGGAGAGATCTCTAAAAGCAGATTTTTCCTAATCAATTCTAATAGTATTATTAAAATTTAACTTTATGATGATACACAACACTTTTTCAGAAATAAAATTTCCCCAGTAGATTTGAAGAATTTGAGACATTTTCTTGAATTCTCTTTTCCCCCTCTAATTCATTGCTTGACTTTCTAAAAGATATCCCTTATGCTTACTTTCCCGATTTTACTTGTGGCTTGTAGGTAGATTTATTTATATCACAAACCTTTCATGTTCTGACTGAATTTTCAGTAGTATTTCTTTTCCTGTGTTGCATTTCCTTTTACAAATACTTCCTAAGTTGTTAAAATGTGATTGTGTTGTCTTCATTCTTCTTTACAAGACCATTTACTTGCTTTCTTTGGTTTTACATCCTAGAAAATTATTTATTTTGCTAAGTTTATTTGGTTTATCAAAATGTCTCTTTAAAACTTTCACTGTAGAAAAATTTTGAGACCTTATGCCTTGCATATGTTTAAGATTTGGTGTCCTACTAGTGTGAATAAAGACACATCTGAAGGAACACATGATCCCATGAGCCAGAGGGATGCCCCTCTTTAAACATGAGTGTCTAACTAAAAATGTGGGAAGTTTGGGAAAAGACAGAAACACATAAAGATTGAGCAACATAGAGATTCAGTTAACCCTTCTTTCCCTTAAGAACAAAGCACGGTAGTTCTAAGGTGGATAACTAAGCTCTTGACTGCAAAAACAATTCGTGCTTTTCAAAGAATCACACCTGTGTTGTCCTCTCAGTGATTCCATTTTGCTAAGGTGGACCCCAAAAAGAAGTTCATGATATGTATGTCTTAACAGTCATAAAAACCTTGTATGCTCCTGGTTTATATAGGTACTGTACTATACTTTCTATCATTACATTAATGAAATTTTCCTAATTGTAAATTAAGCATTTATTGCCTAACAATATAGTCTTGGCACTGGCGTACAGACAACAATAGCCAATCTTGTTGATAGTGCATCTCTTGAGTGTTGTAAAGTCATTACGCTTCATTTTCTTTTGAAAATATGTTGTTATTGTTGTTATGTGCTGTCAAGTAACTTGTGACTCATAGCGACCCTGTGTACAACAGCCCTAAACTCTGCTCTGTCCTGTGCCAATCTCATTGTCTCTGACGCACTCATCCTGATTGCCCGAATCAACCCATCTCCCAGAGGGCCTTCCCCTCCTGCGCCTGCCCTCCACCCTCCCAACCATGATGTCCTTCTCCAAAGACCAGTCCCTCATTACATCATGACCAAAGTATGTCAGATGAAGCCTCAGAATCCTTGCCTCCAAGGAGTAGCCTGGATTAACCCTCTCTAGGATGAATCTGTTTGTTTTCTTAGCAGTCTATGGTACCCTCAATACTCTTCTCCAACACCAAAGCTCAAAAGCATCAATTCTCCTTCTATCCTCCCTGATCTTTGTCTAGCTCTCTTTGCAAGTGATTGCAAAGACCATGACCTGTACCAGATGCACCTTAGTCTCCAGAGAGACACCGTTGCTCTTCAGTACTTTAGAGAGGTCCCTAATAGCAGACATCGCAATATGTCTCTTAATTTTCTGGCTGCTGGTGCCAAGAGTGTTGATTCTGGAGCCAAGTGACTAAAGCTGTGAACAATCTCAATCTCGTCACCATCCATTCTGATGTTGTCAATTGGACCAGTGGTGAGAATCATTGTCTTCTTGACACTGAGCCTCAATCTATATTGAAGGCTGCAGTCCTTGACCCTCAGCAGCAAGCACTTCAGGTCTACCTCAGTTTCAGCAAGCAGGATTGAGTCATCTGCATATCGCAGATTGTTGATAGATCTTCCACCAATCCTGATGCCATGTTTTTCCTCATAGAGCCCAGCCTCTCGGATGATCTGTTCTGCATACAGGTTGAAAAGGTATGGAGACAGGACACATACCTGGCATATGCCCTTCCCAATTTTGAGCTATGCAGTGTTTCCTTGCTCTGTTCTGACGACTGCCTCTTGGTTCAAGTATAAGTTTCGCATTAGCATGATCAATTCTTCTGGGATTCCCATTCTTCTCAGACTCAGACACAGTTTGTTATGGTCCACACAGCCAAACGCCTTTGCATAATCAATGAAGCACAGATAGACCTTCCTCTGGTACTCCCTGATTTTAACCAAGATCCATCTAACATTAGTGTCAATATCCCTGGTACCATGACAAATATAGACATGGCATAAGTGCATCATAGCTGGCAAAACCTGTGTTGATGATAGAAGCAAAAAGAGGCAAAACAGAAGTATCAATTAAAAAGTGTAACAAAGGGTATTAAAAAAAGTAAGATGAAAAAATGCTATTACTCATGATTTAGTAATATTCTCACAATTTCCAATTATCTAACGTTCCATTTCATAGAGCATATAATGATTGTTGAACAACTCAAGACTAGTATTTGAACAAGACAAACAAATTTCTTTCCCTACTAAATGAAATGTGGAACAACATTTGCACCTGGGAAGGAAAAGCGTAAAGATACATGTTGTTGTTGATTGCTTTCAAGTCGAGCAAGATTCACAGTGACCCTATGAACAAAAGGCCTGAAGTCCCTCTACAATTATCGATATTTATCAAAGGTAATAGAGTTTGCAGAGGCAAGTTATTTAGGGAGTAGATGCCACTCCTGCTTCCAAAAAGATATATGAGTAGCCTGATAATGTTCTATAATTCATGTTTAGACCTCACATTACTAACAAATTATGCAACTGTACTAGGACAAGGAGAGAACAAGCTATATCCTTCTTTCTCTCATGCTCAGTACTTCAATAATCTACCTCCTGGGAACTGCTGATTGTTTACTCGTATGTGTCAATTGACAATTCACAGACAACCTGAAGGTTGAGCTAAGGAGACCTATTGGCACAAAGTAGAAAAATATCAGCTGAATCCCATGCCCCAAGTGGCCTTTTGGGAGCTAACATTGTAGGATGAAGAAATAAGACATTAGAGTAAGGAGCAATCACTTCTGATACCAGTAGTAGTTGACATAAAATAATTGTCAGGATAAGAGTCTTTCTCAGCTAACTTGTAGTATCTGGACAATACAATGAAGAAAAAATTAACTATGCTTTCATAGCAGATATGGGCTTTTTAAAATAGAAAATATGATGTCCTTCTTTTCTGTAACTACTTACTATACCCCTACTGAGGGTAGTTAGTGAGTGACAGTTAATTTATGACGTATGTTTTACATAATAGCCTGGTCTGAGCGAGCAGAAAAAGGTTGCCAACACTGAGGACCACTGCCTGTACATTGGTTAAATGCTCTGTTAGTAACAGAAGTTGGAGGTTTGAATTCACACATAGGATTTGTGTGTGAATGGCAGAGTGATCACCTCTGCGAGTCCAAGTTGACACAATGACATCTAACAGCACCAAGACTTCCAACACCATGTGATAACAGGCTTTCAGTAGACGCTGGGTCTGAAAGATCTGCCATGTAGGAAATGTGAGAAGTATTTTACTACAATGAGGAATTATTCTAAAACATACTCTGAAGTAATTGAGCATATGTCATAGCACAAGATGCTTTATGAAAACACTCATATATGTCATATATGTAAAGCCATGGACTGTCTTCTTAGGGAGCTTTCATCTCATGAGGAAAGGCTAGCCTAAATACACAGAATAATTATAAACAACACCAAGTAACAACTTTACAGTATTCTTTGCATCTCTTTGAATTTATACACATATAAACGAAATACATATTGATTATTGATAGATTCTTCAAAGTGAAATACTAGGTGCCTTTGGCTAGTTTCTGGCAGTTTAACGACCATTGTTATATAATCAGACTCTAAGATTTCTAAATGATCCAAGAGTTTGGAGTCAATAACCTCCATAATGCTGCAGTTATTGGAATATTCTTTGAAAAACAATGGATCATTTAGAGTATCACAATTTTCTGCTTACAGGAGCACAATAATTTAGATCAATTTAAAAAGAAGTAACGGGGGGAAAAAAAACAACACATGCTATATAAACAGGTTTCAGCTACATCAGGACAACAAATCTGGTCTGTTACTAACCAAATAATTGCCTGAATTTCTCATCTTTGTTTCATTAGGATAATTAGCCATAGAATAAATATCTTAAAGTTATAATATTGTGTTATATAAGGATGTATCTGGCCAGTGTTCAAAAACAGACAAATGATAAATATTTTAACTTAATGTGTCCCAAGTATCATCAATCTAGTGTGTCTCTAGAACTTGCCGGCTGCTCTGTGAAATGAATTATTGTCTTTCTAGTTGAAAAATCTACTTTTGACCTAGTCAGGTGCATTTACCAGGTAAAAATGTCCTGTCCTATTGATATGGAACTCCATCTACTCCTTTTTGTTAGTTATAGATGCAACTAAAGCATGGCATCTGGGCGTATTATCTATATTTCTTGGGGGAGAGTACAGGAAAAGAGAGAAGGAGGAGGTAGTGCAAACTGAGTTCTATTTATGAACTAATTGTAATACAAACTGGGTTGCATCACCCTTGATTTTATAAATACTTCGGAAGAAAGTGTAGTGATTGCATAATAGCCCATCAAATGGGTGGTTGATTAGTTTAGTCAATTTTGTATGCATCTTAGCTATTATTTTCCATCGGGAGGGAAGAAACTGAGCAGTGACGTTGCCTTCGTGCTGGTGCCTGGCAGATGAGAATAGAGCATCGGTCCCACTTTTATACACAAAGTCTGAAAAACCTAATAATTAACACTTCCATCTGATCTCTTAACCTCAAGTCAGTATCGTTTCAGAAGCTGTCTCCTTAGGCTCTGCAAGAGTGACTCCTCAGGACTTTTGATGATCCTTTTTAATTTTTAGTTATTAATACTGTATCAATTACTTTCTTTTTAAAAAATGTAATCTATTTTAAATTTTATGTTATACTTTTATATTTGCTCTGGAAATGTCTTTTCAGTGCAATTTATTCTTTTCCTTTGTGTTTTCGCGTTTCCAGAAAAGGGTCCCTTCTTGATCCCATGCTCATATACCAACACACACAGAATTCTCTTCTTCAGTAAAAGACTTCAAGGTTCATGTTGTAAGTGCATGTTGCATGCTTCTGGTGAACAAGGGACAGAGAAAGTAGGGACTAATATCAGAATCATGAGTGAAGATATGTTTTATTCATAAACTTTGCACCTCCAGTGAAATTAAAAGCAAAGTAAAGGGTCGAAGCTGTGAACCCTTCTTCCTAGAGCCTGTAAACCAATAAAGGCTTTATATTAGCTATCGATATCTATCTCTGAGTTGCCTTAATAACATCTTATTCCCTGTTTTCACCAGCCATCAATAATATTTCTGCCTGCCCGCTCAGGCCCCTATCTCTGCGTGAAATTGCATTATAAGGGTCTATAAGCCCAATTTGCTTCACATTCTTATTTTTGGAAAAGGCTGGCTGGCTTTTGTAATGAGAGCAGCTGCCAAGAAGGCTTGACAGAATTTGTGGCCCATCTGGCTTATAATCTTCACTCAATATCGCAGAGGCCTAAACTCTGAGACCTGCTGATAAGCCCAGGCGTCCAGGCAAGCGAGGGCCGCCTTCTCTGTGATTTCTCATTAAGGGTAGGAACATCTCTCTGGGAATCTCTCATATCCTGGATATCACATAATTCTTTTTTTCATTTTCTAATCAGTACAAGAGACTCGTACTTTTTTACTCTGTAGTATCTTCATGTACTCAGATCTGGGTGAACAGATACACATGGACAATTTTTACTTTTGAGTGTTTAAATTTCCTATAAAGTAAAAGAAGAAGAAGAAAAAAACAACAACAACAACAACAACAAAACCACCCCAAACCCAAAACAGTAACCTAAAGAAAATAATACGGAATAAATAAGAATATATCCACTTACACACACTTGATTTTAGAATTTTTTTCCCCATGATGTATTTTCAACTATACGTTTTCTGACACAGTATTGTCTTGTGGCACCAATGGTTTATAGGAAACAGTACAATCAGTAGCATAGCCATTGATTCCTTTCCCAGTGGCCGGTATACTCTTTTAGTAAATGAACATTAAGGGGAAAGATAAAAAGAAGAATGTCTGAAAATGGAATTGATAATTTTCTCTACTTTTAACTTATTTAAAGAAGACGAATTTTGGAACTAATGTGTTGTCCTTCTTTTTCCTTTATCCTGTAATTGTTCCCTAATTCTTCAAAGTGTTTGTTGCCTTTTGTCATACTTTGATAAATGTGTCAGAATGAAAAGAAGATCGACCTCTGGCCTTAGAACAACTAGCAAACTTGATTTTGATTGATGCATAATCAGTCTGCTCTAGTGAGAGGACCCTATAGGTAGGTTTATATTAATCCTGTATATCCCGTGATCAGAAGTTCAAGCTAGCTTTTGAAGATGCTATGAGACCAGGGATACCAATGCTGATATCCAATGGATCTCAGCTCAAAGTGGAAAATACCAGAAGAATGTCTATCAGTGTTTTATTGAGTATGCAAAGGTATTTGACTGTGTAGATCACAGAAAACTATAGCTAACATTGATAAGAGTAAAAATCCCAGGACACTTAATTGTGCTCATATGAAAACTGTACCTAGACCAAGAAGCTGCACTCTGAGCAGAATTAAGGGAACACTGCACGATTTAAAAACAGCAAGGGTTTGTAAACTTTCTACATACCTATTCAATCTGTATGCTGAACAATTTGTCAAGCCAGAATCTATGCAGAAGAATGTGATATCAGGATCAGAGGAAGATTTATCAACAACATATTTTATGTAGATGATGCAAACTTGCTTACTGAAAGTGAGAACCTGAAATGTTTGCTGCAGAAGATCAAAAACTACAGCCTTCAATACTGATTACATCTCAACATCAAGGGGGAAAAGTCATTACCAAAGGGCCATAGGCAGCATCATGATAGATAAAGAAAGATTGAAACTGTCAGTTATTTCATCTTGCTTGCCTCTTTTCTCCCAGCAATTGGGAGATCAGGAGACACATTGCTTTGGCCAAACATGCTGTCAGAAACCTCTTCAAATTACTAGAGAAAAGATGATATCAGTTTAAAGACTAAGGTGTGCCTAATTCAGACCATGCTCTTCTCAATCACTTGCTATTCATCTGAGAGATGGGAAAGGATAGGGATGAGAAGAAAATAATTGATGTTTTTGACCTGTGGTGATGGAGAAAAGTACTGCATATCTCATGGGCTACCCAAATAATGAGCAGATACATCCTGAAAAAGGTGCCAAAATACTCCTTGGAGGCAAGGATGGTGAAGTTTGGTCTCTCATACTTTGGATATGGTGTTATTGTTACTGTTACGTGCCATCAAGTCACCTGCGACTCATAACAACCCTACATATGTTAGCTCTGAAATCTGCCAATGTCTTTAGTCAAACTCATCGTCTCTGACAGACCTAATCCCATTTCTCCAGTCATTGACTCAGTCCATCTCATCTTCGGTTTTCTTCTCCTGCGCTATTCCTTCACCATTCTAAATATGATATCCCTCTCCAAGAACTGGTCCCTCCTGACCATGTTCCTGAAGTGTGAGACAGAGCCTCAAAATTCTTGCCTCTATGAAGTTGCCTAGTTTCACCCTGTCTAGGACAGGACTGTTTGTTCTCCTGGCAGTCCATGGTATGTTCAACACTCTTCTCCAGCACCAGAAAGGGCTATTTCTTGGAAAGGAACATCATTCTTGGAAGAGTGGAGGGTCAGCAAAAGAGAGAAAGACTCCCCATGAAATGAATTGACACAGTGACTGCAGCAATGGGTTTAAGTGGATCGAAGATGATGAGGACAGGACAGGATTCAGGTCTGTTATTCACAGGTTTGCTATGAGTCATGCTTGACTCTATGGTACCTTACAACAACAAGATTGGTAAATTGATGATGCTAGTAAAAACGTTTTGAACTTAAAATCTCATGTGTAAAGTATCTAAATAATAACTCATTTAAAGTAAATTTGGGCAAGAAGGGAGCTAGTTACTTATAGAAGGATGGATCATGCCTAGAATCAAGACATATCACTCATTTTTTAAATCAATTACTCAACAGACATTAATTAAACAACAGATATATGAATTCATGGTCTTTGCAATCACTTGTTATACATCAGAGAGTTGGACAATGACTAGGGAGGACAGAAGGAGAATTGATGCCTTTGAGCTCTGGTGCTGGAGAAGAGTATTGAATGTACTATGGACTGCCAAGAATACAAACAGATTCATCCTGGAGAGGATTAAACCAAGCTACTCCTTGGAGGCAAGGATTCTGGGGCTTCGTCTGTCATACTTTGGGCATGTTGCCAGGAGGGACGGGTCCTTGGAGAGGAATATCATGCTTGGGAGGGTGGAGGCACGGTGCAAGAGGGGAAGACCCTCTATGAGATGGATTGATTCAGTGACTGGGATAATCGGGATGGGTGTGTCAGAGGCAGTGTGGTTGGCCCAGGATAGAGCAGGGTTTAGGGCTGTTGTACATAGGGTCGCTATGAGTCGCAAATGACTCGACGGCACATAACAACAACAGCATATGAATTAATACAATTCAGGAGAATTTAATTATTTTAGCAAATATAACAAAAGGCTAAAATGGCAACTTTTGTACTGATGCAGAGGATAACCACCTTCATAAAAAGCTAAATAAATAGTCCTAACAAAACTAATATGTTCCTAAAATAAAAAGCCAAGACATTTAGATTTAGAGAGATGAATAAGAAACCAATCAAGAGCTGGTGTTTTAAGACTGGGGTGGGGAAGTATATGTGGGTTGAAGAATCTGCAGAACCAAAGTTAGGAGGAATTATTGAAGATCTCAACTCTGATTCACACACAGAAATAAATCTGAGGAAGAATAAGAATTTTACCTTCCTGGAATCGGAGCCAACCCACATGTACTTTGCTCAGTATCTGAGCTCACAAGAGGCTGGAGCAAAATTGCTCTGTGACAGAATTCACAAAGACTTCTATCAAGTGATTGTGATCATGTGAAACTAGCTTCTATATCAAGAACTTGTTGGTTTGCTCTGAACTAGATTACACTTAAGGGTGCAGGTGATCAAAGTTTCCAAAAGGAACAGAGGATGTACTTATTTCCTAAGAGTATTGGTTCGACAGAAATCAGCAAATCAACTATTGGTGGTCTAAACGGGTTATGTTAGCACATTATATATGAACCAATTGGTTTACAATCTTTCATAAAAGTAGTTGCTGGGAGAATGGTTGTAATATAATGTAAATAAAGGACTAAACGAAACACAGTGTACATGCCTGAAATATGGTGTAATTAAAAAATAAAGAGTAATAATTATAATAAAAAATAAGCTGTTGTCCAAACAAAGCAAGAGAATACTTAATGAGTCAAAGTCAAGAAATCATTGGGGATGTATCCTTTCTTCAAACCTTTTCAATCTATTTGCTGACCGGATCTTTTGAGAGGCTAGACTTCATGAAGAACATCGTTTTAGGATTGGAAGAAGATTCATTAACAACTTATGTTATGCAGACGACACAACCTTGCTCACTGAAACTGAGAAGGACATGAAGATTGTAATGCAGAAGATCACTGACTACAGCCTCCAATTGAATTGCATCTCAACATCAAGAAAACAAAACTTTTCACCACTGGGCCAATAAATAGCATCATGATAGAGAGAGAAAAGATTGCAGTTGTTAACTATGTTATCTTGGTCTGAAACACAATCAACACCCAAGCTACCAGCAGTCAGAATATCAAAAGATTAGTTGTAATGGGGAAATGTGCTGTCAAGGACCTCTCCAGAGTGTTAAAGAGCAATGATGTGAGTCTAGAGATTAAAATGTACCTGGTCCAGGTCTTAAGTGCTTGCTATGCATCTGAGAACTGTACGATGCTTAATGATGACAGGAAAAGGATTGATGCCTTCAAGTTGTGAAGTTAAATAAGAGTACTGACCACACCATGGACCATCAAGACAGCAAATAGGTCTATCTTGGAGGAGGTGAAATCAGGTTTCTTCTTGGAGGCAAGGATTTTGCAACTCCATCTCACATACTTTGGGTGTGTTGTCCAGAGGGTCAACCTTTGGAGAAGGACATCATGTTTGGAAGTGTAGATTGTCAGTGCAGGAGAAAAAGGTCCTGGATAAGATGGATTGATACAGTGTTGAGATGATGACATTGACTCAAGATAAAACAAGTTTCAGAGCTATTGTCCATAGGGTCGCTATAAGTCGTAGTCAACTTGAGGACACTTAACAACAGTAAGAGTCAGAATTCATTATGTTATTGATGATCAAATTTTATTCTTTTCTGTTGTTTATATTTTATTCTGTCATTTCAGTTTGTTAGCAAAAACACTCATAACACCATAATGAACCTTGCTTTAGGGAGCTCTGATACTTTAGTGGCAATAAATTTCACTGCTACTCCAAAGATAGATGGTTCAAATCTACCAGGTGCTCTGAGGAAGAAGCTGGATCTATGAAGAGGAGTATGGCATCAGGATTAGAGGGAGATTAGCCAATAACCTGAGTTATGCAGATGACACAATCCTGTTTGTTGAAAGTGAGGAGGACTTGAAACACTTATTGCAGAAGAACAAGGAACACAACCTTTGACATGGATTGCATCTCAAGGACAAGAAAATAAAATTCCTTCCATTGTATCAATAGGCCACATAATGATAGATGGAAGGAAATTGAAACTGCCAACAGTTTCGTGTTGCTTAGATCAACAATTAACACCCTTGTTACCAGCAGTCAGGAAATAAGGAGATGCATGCACTGGGAAAATATGCAGTTAGGGACTTCTCCAAATTATTGAGAAGTAGTGATGTCTAGGCCATAGTCTTTTTAATCACTTGCTATGCATCTGATAGCTGGACAATGAGTAAGGATAACAGAAAAACAATCGATGCCTTTGAGCTGTGTTGTTGGAGAAGAGCACTGAACAACTCTCAGGCAGCTGAAAGAACAGATATGTCTTGGAGAGAGTGCAGCCCAAAACTCTTTGCATGCAAGAATGATGAGACTTCACCTAACATACTTTGGGCATGTTGCTGTTGTTGTTGCTGTTATGTGCCGTCGAGTCGCCTGCGACTCATAGCGACCCTATGTACAACAGCCCTAAACTTCGCTCTGTCCTGTGCCAATTGCACTGTCTCTGACACTCCCATCCCAATTATCCCAGTCACTGAATCAATCCACCTCGTAGAGGGCCTTCCTCTCCTGCACTGTCCCTCCACCCTCCCAAGCATGATGTCCCTCTCTAAGGACCGGTCTCTCCTCACAACACGTCCAAAGTATGTTAGACGGAGCCTCAGAATCCTGGCCTCCAAGGAGCCACCCGGTTTAACCCTTTCCAGGACAAATCTGTTTGTTTTCCTAGCAGTCCATAGTATTCTAAATACTCTTCTCCAGCACCACAGCTCAAAGGCATCAATTCTCCTTCTATCCTCCTTGGTCATTGTCCAACTCTCTGATGCATAACAGGTGATTGCGAAGACCATGGCCTGTATCAGACACACCTTAGTCTCCAAAGAGACACCATTGCTCTTCAGCACTTTGGAGAGGTCCCTAACAGCAGACTTTGCCATGGCAATGCACCTTTTAATTTCCTGACTGCTGGTGCCAAGACTGTTGACTATGGAGCCAAGCCAACTAAAGATGTGTACAATCTCAATCTCTTCACCATCCATCCTGATGCTGCCATTTGGTCCAGTGGTGAGAATCTTTGTTTTCTTGACATTGAGCCTCAATCCATATTGTAGGTTGCAGTCCTTGATACTCTGCAGCAGGCGCTTCAGGAGGGATTATTCCTTGGAGGAGGACATGACACGAGGAAGGATAGAGGATAAGAGAAGGAGAGGAAGACCCTCAACCGGGTGGATTGATATAGTGACTGCTGCTCTTGAGTTTCAGGAAGTGTGAGGATGGTGCAGGATAGAATGGAGTTCAGACCTTTTGTTTACAGGGTCACTATGGGTCCTACTTGACTTGCCTGCACCTAACAACAACAACAACAACAACAATGATTTAATGTCTCTAAAAGCCCACTGGAGCATCAGCTGTGAGTTGTTTCTGACATGACGGAACTCAACAACAGAGGCGGAACTCATTACATCACTGACAACCAGCTGTTAGGTTTTTGTGTTGTTTTATTTTATTCCTTCTTTTTAATGCTTTTTTTTAAATTTAGGTTGTTTATTTTTCATTTCAATGAACATCTACAGAGATTTTGGGATTCCATTCATTCATTGTTGCACCCTTCTTAATGCTTTTTAAAGCACTCATAAATATATAATAAACTTTTCTTAGGTAAACTAAAAGCAAGTGAAATTTTACCCTGTGTTCTATATTAGGAAGAACAAATTGGAATTATTTTTGGCTGTTGATGCCACTCTTAGTACACTTTTTCACTTTCTTCTCCAATATGTACAGTATCAGAAGTCTACTGCAGATTCTTTTAACTCATCATTGCATTTGAAACAACTAACTGTTCCTTTTTTCTTTTAGGTATTACTTTGTACTTGTTGGATGTTCTGGAAACAGCTAATAAATAACTGGCTAATTTACTGAATATTTTATGAATGTGGGCAATTCATTTTCCCCCCCCCAATATCCAAAGCTCTTTATTACAGATCTGTGAGAGAAGAGGAAATACTTGAAGAGCTTCCTTGGCTATTCAATTTTTATGTTATAGAATTCCTAATTGAAATGCCCAATGGTAAGGACTTCTAAATTTTCTTCCATTATCATTAGTGTTCTAATAATAACCACCATAATAAAAGTTACTAAATGACAGTGAGAATGACATGGCCTTTTAAGAAACGTAGTTATTAGGTGTTATTGACCCAGCTGTAACTCACAACCACCATGTGTACCACAGAATGAAATCTTTTGCAATCCAGTCTATTCTCACAATCTCTACTGTGTTGAAGCCCATTCCTGCAGTACCTGTCAATGCAACTCCTGGAGGACTTTCTCTCTTTAGCTGACTTTCTATTTTCCCATGCAGGATACCCTTCTCCTAGGACTGGTCCCTCCTAATAACATGCCCAAATGACATTGTTCTCAAACAGTAGCTACACGGACACAGTCTTTGGCATTCAGTACAATTATTAGCATTATTAGAATATGCTTTTCTTTATCCTGTGACTGGGAATATATGACAAGGAAACTTTCAGATGCAATAAATGTGAAAAATCTCAGCAAGAGAGGATGTGAGAGACTGTCCCTTTTCCTGTGTGTGAGTAAAATCCAGCAAGTGGGACTGCTTGACTTCATGCACAAGCATTAATTTCACACTTTATTTCCCAGAAATTGAAGACAGTTAATTGACTTTTTACAACTGGTATTGAAACTTTTTTCTACTTCATGCCTCATGGGATGGGAAAACTGTGGCATTTGTGGGACTCAGTTGCTTTTCCAAGAAGAAGTGACAAGTCAGTAAATTGAAGACCTCATGCATCATAATTCTTGTTTTCCTCTCAATAGGAAATTATTGCAGTTGAAAGAACTTCCATAATACAGAAATTTAGTTCTTTTACTCTAGTGAAAAAATATTCTAGGGGAGCGATGGTGGTATAGTGGTCAAATGCTCAGCTATTAACACAAATGCTGGCAGCTTGATTCTACCCAGCAGTTCCACAGGAGAAAAACATAGTCATCTCTTTCCATAAAGATTACTAGTACTACTAACTCATCACTGCCACGTCAGAACGGACTCATCACTGACCCTCTATTATGTTTTTAAAGGTTATAAATCATAAGGAAGTGGATTATCCATCTTTCTCCAATAAAGATTGGTGGTGTTGTTATTAAGTGCCTTTGAGTCAAGCACTACTCATAGTGACACTGTGAACAACAGATGTAAACCATTGTCCTAGCCTATGCCATCCTTAACATCTCTGATAGACTTGAACTCATACTGACTACAAACTAGAAAATTCCCTAAGGTACTTTTACTCTGTCACATGGGTTGCTACAACCAAAAATCAACTCACTAGCACCTAACATCCAAAGCAAACATTTTTAAATGAGCAAAACTAGTACCATTTGAAAGGCCTTTTGAAAAATTCAAACTCACCTTACTTAGAGAAAGCGAGAAACATGGAGAACAAACTATTCTTATGGCAAAACTTACCAAATCTAAATTCAAGAACAAATTCTCAATGATCTTTGTTCTTTCTTGAAACAGTATTTGCTGTGCACCTACTATGCATCAAGCTACAAATCAGTAATTTTCTTATTTCCTATATGATTTTCTTTTTAACTTAGAACTGCAAATAAATCCTTAGGGGTCTCATTATATAAATTATTATCTTTTCAGAGTTACTCATTTTCTAGGCAGGACTCAACCAGCCACACAAATAATTATAATTCAACCTCTATTGTTCCATTTAATCGGAAAAGCTTTTCTAACCAACTTGCGTATTAGGAAACCATCGAATAAGAGCAGAGGAGGAACTTGGTAAACAGCTGCTGAGAAAGACTTTTACAAACAAGTTTCAATTTGACGGACAAAGAAAAATATAAGATTATTTCTAAATATGGCATCTCTACATTGCCTCATTCATGACGGATTATAATCCTTTTGCCCAGTGAAGGTATTTACTGTCATGGAATTTTTTTTATTTTGTCCACATAATATAATAAGATGAGTCATATCTGGGCTGAAACTTTGGAAGGCAGCACATTCTTTATCACCTCCATTTTTTTCTGCCTTGGGACCATGGCACAACGTGTTATAATGAAGCCCCATTCAGCCTGGGTACTTGACCGAGTGCTGAGTAAAGCCTGCCTGTCGTGCTTCTATATTTCTTGTTGTGGTGGTGGGCTTATGAGAGAGCTGTGTTGCTAACTCTTTACCAGGTTCAATCCACCAACAGTGCTGAAGTAGAAAGATGGAAAATCTCCTCCTGGGTTATTTACAGCCTCAGAAACCAAGTGGAGGATCAATTATGAGTTGGTTCCTATGTGGTGAGATAGGATAGCAAAGAGTCTAGAGATTGTCAATTCTGATTCACAGTTATCCTGCAGAACTACCTCATAAGTCACAGAGCAGAAAGGACCATGTGACCACTCAGCAAATGAAAGACACCAGGAGGCTTGACTGAGGAAAAGATAGGAAATCACAGCTACTTTAAGAAAAAAAAAAAACAAACTAAAATATTGCCAAGCACAGTGCAATTTGTTGTTGTTTTCATGTACCGTTGAGGCTCCTGCAACTCATAGCAACCCTATGCACAACAGCCCTAAACCATGTTTTATTCTGTACCAATCTTTTTGTCTCTGACACATTTACCCCCACCCCCGTAACCCCAATTTCTGAATCATTCCATCTCATCAATGGTCTTCCTCTCTTATGCTGTCCCTCCACCTTCCCAAGCATTACGTCCCTCTCCAAGGACCAGTTCCTTCTTGCAATATGCTCAAAGTAGGTCAGATGAAGCTTCAGAATCCTTGCATCCAAGGAGCAACCTGACTTCACCCTCTCTAGGATGAACCTGTTTGTTCTCCTAGCAGTCTATTCAGTACTCTTCTCCAGCATCACAGCTCAAAGGCATCACTTCTCCTTTTATCATCCCTAGTCATTGTCCAGCTTTCTGATGCATAGCAAGTAATTGCAAAGATTATGGCCCCTAGGTCAGGTGCACTTAAGTCTCCAGACTGACATCATTGCTCTTCATTACTTTGGAGAGGTCTCTGACAACAGACTGTCCCAATGCAATTCATCTTTTAATTTCCTGGCTGCTGGTACCGAGATTGTTGATCATGGAGCCAAACAAACTAAAGCTGTTAACAATCTCAATCTCTTCACCATCTATCATGATGCTGTCAATCAGCTCAGTGGTGAGACTCTTTGTTTTCTTGATGTTGAGCTTCACTCCATATTAAATGCTACAGTTCTTGACCTTCTGCAGCAAGCATTTCAGATACTCCTCAGTTTCACCAAGAAGGGTTGTGTCATCTGTACGTTGCAAATTGGGGTCATATTTAATAAAAATATTCTCTCTACACAGAGGACTTTACACCTTAAAAAGTGAAATAATAAAATACCTTTGTATTTTTCTCTCTTTCACTCCCTAAGCAATTGCAGCATCTTAGAATGGAAGCGGTCTTCATCAGCTTCAGTTGAAAATAACAGACATCTGGATATGCATTCTTGTTCTCGCAACTTTAGTAAACTTGAGTGGAGGAAGAGGTTACTAAAACACAAAACAATAACAACAACATCATCGAGAAATAAGTGCCCTGCCGCTAAATGTCAGCTTTTTCAGAGAGTTCTTAGCATGAAACCTCCCACTGAGAAGCACAGCCTGAAGTCACTTCCCTGGAGAGGTGTTCTGAGAACCTGGATATGCTCTGAAACAGGTGTTCCCAGAAAGTGCAGCCAACTGCATCCTTCCAGTCGAGAGAGGCAGCATCAACAATCATTCTGAAACTTGATAATCAAGGCATTCAAATGGGATGAAGAATAACATTAAGAAAACCTGTTTTAGTAAACCGAGTATGTCATAGGTGTTCATGTTCATATTTTTTTTCATTCTTATATCCCTTGCTTATTTAAAAAAAATTAAATTATTAAAAGGATATTTTCCTTTGACTTCTTTTTAATGGAGTAGAGTTGTTAACATGTGATCGTCAAGAAAAATGTGCCTGCAACTACAGATTTATTTAATCCAGGGTATGAGTTTGTTGATTTTGTTATAAAAAATAATAAAAATATAAACCTTTACAGAATAGAATAGGAAATTGTAGTGGCTTAGCAGTAAGAAGTTGTGTGACCAACTCAAAGGCATGTTCTTCAAATCCACCAGCTGCTTCACTGGAGAAAGACTGAAAAATCTCCTCTCATATGATTTACTACATTTAAAAGCCTGCTGAAAGGTCAGTTATGAACCTAAGGGTAAATAACAACAACAAGAAATATAAATTTATTTGTTCAAAGTTCAGGGAAATAGAAGTACAAATTGAGGCCATAGTTCTGAGAAGAAAGTTTTTCTTGTCTAAATTATTCTTGGTTTTGGTCAGGCTACTTGTCTTGCTTGCAGAAATCATGAGTATTCCAAGACTATGATCTATTGGAAGAAGATTTTCAAGCTTGTCTTTGAGGGCCTAAGGCTGAAGTTTACTAGAAAACCTCTTGGCTAGTGGCCCAATGCGTAATTGCTTTCATGACCTGAAACCTGCAGTCTTTGAGGTTAGTGGACATGTAGATTCATCTGCTTCTGTTGTTTATACGTAGTACTTCAGGCTGCATCATTGTCTCATGTTCCTTGTTCTCCTTTTCTCTTTATGGTACAGTAATATTCCACTGTATGGGTCTTAGCAGCCTACACTTAGACTCTGTGACTTGAGAACTTCTTTATTATATTCACTTGTGTGTATCTTGCTTTCCTAGTGTTGTGGAAACACATACCACAAATGGGGGGCTTTGAAGAATAGAATTTGCTTTCTCTCAGTTTTGGAAGTTTAAAAGTCCAGATAAAACCTATGGTTTAAAGGCTTCCATGTTGGTCAGTAGTTGTTCTTGGCTTTTCCCTTTTGCCATTTGTCTTCTCTAGTATGTGTTCGTGTCTTCGTTTAATCTGATCCTTTTAGCTCAGAAGTGACCAGGTTACGATACACCCTAGGCTGATATGGGATCATTAACATCACAAAGAAAATTCCATTTCCAAAAGGAATCCTATCCAAAGGTACTGGGCTAAAAATCCCACTACATATTTTGCAGAAATATGGAAGCAGGAGTGACATCCACTTCCTAAACAACATGCCTCTGGAAACTCTACGAACTTTGAGAAACGACAAGAGTCATAGAAAGGCTTCAGGTCTTTTGTTCATAGAGTCATTATGAGCTGTACTCGACTTGATGGCAATCAACAACAACAATTTTGCAGAAATAAAATCCAGTTCATTACATCTGGCAAACAGCTTAATTATTCTTATAAGGCAAACCACATGTTTGGATTCAACCACTCAAATCTCATCACTTGTAAAGATTGTATATTATGAGCCTGTTTGAATAGTTTGGTCTCTTCTAACTGCATTACCTTGAGGAGTACTTGGATTAATGGCATTGACTCATAGCAGAGGAAGATCTGTATTCCAGTTATTCCATCTAAGGAGCCCTGGTGGTTCAGTACTCAATGCATCGTGCAAAATCTTGATGCTTCAAATACACCAAATGTTCTGCAAAAGAAAGAAGAGCAGTCTCCTTCCTGAAGGAGATTCAAGTGACACTTGTCATTTGCTTGCATCTCAACTCAACTGTCTGATTGCCCAGAACTGACTCACATCTGACTCTCCAGCTAGTTTTCAGAGGATGGAAATCTCATGGGAGGATATTGCTTACCTTTCTCCCAAAGAGCAGTTTTAGTGGATTCAACCACCAGATCAGTGCCAACGTTTGTTTAGCAGAGAAACCATCTGGACTATGCTATAGCATTTTAGACACCACCGCGTACATCTGTAAAGGGAAAACGTAATTATCAAAGTAGCACCTTATGGTCTTACATTATAACTTGCTTTGAATGACCAACTATCATGATTCTGGAGAAAACTTTCCACAAATTCCAAGGCATTCTAGATAAGCCAAAAAAAAAAAAATAGTTAATGTAATTTTGCAATAAATGAACCATGTTTAAGCTGTCTCACCACTATTTTGTGTTTGCTTATTCTCTGTTCCATTTATAATGTACATTTACTCACTTACTGCCACAGAATCAGAACTGACTCATAGCTGACCCTCCACAATATGTTGCTGTTAAGTGTCGTCGCCGTGCGCACGACTCATAGCGACCCTATGAACAAAAGACCTGAACCCTGGTCTACAGCTATTGTTGCCACGGTATGTTCGGAGACTGTAAATTCCACAGAAGAAGATTGCCTATCTTTCTCATGAGGAGCTGGTGATGAAGTCAAACCACCTTAGAAGCCTGCCTTTGAGTTAGCAGCAAAATCCCTACAGACTACACCATCCACCGCAAGCATGGGAACTTTTCTTAATCTTTGATTTGCTGAGAATTCTTTCATAAACACTAATCCATCCTTTTAAAAAACAGATGCTCCCTCTAAAGCAAGTGACCATTTTCTGTGCAAGTTGATGGGTTTCATACTCGTTAGGTGCCATTGATTTAATTCTGGCTCATAATGAGTCTATGAGCAACAATGCCATTCTCAAGCCCACTACTGCATTGACTATGTCAACTCATCTCACTGAGGGTCTACTTCTCTCTTGATGCCCCTTTAATTTTCCCCACGTGGTGTATTTTTCCAAGGACTAGCCATCCACTTCTGAAATAACAAGTGTCTAAAACTCTATGACTATCAGAAGAATATTTTTTAGTATGTAGTATGATGTTTATTATCAACTGATATTTCATTCATTATGCAAATAAGGAATGACATAAAATCATTGCTCTTGGGTCAAGGCCATGGTAGAACAAGCAGTATGACCAAGAGCTGTGACCTTAGTCAAGCTTAATGCAAGACCATTTTCATGTAATTGCAGCACATCCCAGGCAGCATAATCATGGCCGTACACAGTAGTAATGATTGGCCTCCACAGGTTTGAAAGGCTATGTCAGGAATCATAGCCAGGCTTGCTGTTCCTCTACCCAAAACACTGGAGACAGCAAGTTACTCCAGTTTCCATTTTCACATTTCTGATATTTAGGAGGAGCTTCTGATAATATATATTTTGATAGAAGTTTTGAAAGCTACTATGTCATTTCAGTTGTGTCATGCTTTGAAGGTAGTAAGACAATGAAATCTGTTTTGAAAGAAGGGTAATAGTCTTAATATGAAGGTCACCAATTGCAAACAGATTCTATTAAAATTGCTATCAGACATATTACTAATAAACCTAATGATAGTTATAGTTATATTTTTCTAAATCATTTATGTAAATGGATCTAACTTCATTTATGCAAATATTAGCATATGATACCATCCAGGGCATATATCATATTTTTTAATCATCATATCATTATATGTGATCATAAAATTTTACTGTTAGGCTAAGATAAATCAAAATTGTAGGTAACCATATATCTACTAAGTCTCACATATTCATAAAATTCTGCTTAAAATAACTCAGAAAATTTATAAGGCACTTACTTGATTTATCTAATGCATAACAATAATTATTTCCACTCTGGATAGTTTTTGTAATCAGTGGCTATGTTAAAATATCCTTTAATGTACATAAAGTGGAGACTATAATATGAGAGAATAAATAAACGATTATGAAATATTTTTTTTCTTTTTCTTCCTAAGGAAGAATTTTTATGTTCTACTTTATATTGCTATTTTTATTGGTAATATATTGCGAAAAAAATCCAAACACATTATCATCCAGTTAGAACATACTCATAGCTAAACCTCCAACAGTTTTTCAGAGGCTATAAACCACACAGGAGGAGATTATCTATCTTTCTTCTGTGGAGCAATTTGGTGGATTTGAACCACTTGCCTTTGGGTTGGGGAGCTCTGGTGGCCTAGTGGCAAGCAATCCCCTAAACATTAGGCCACAAAAATGTACATCTATACAGATAGCTATAGTTAAGTGCTGTGTGCCATTGAGTCAACTACAACTCACAGTGACCCTATAAACAAGGGATCTGAATCCTGCCTATCCTGTGCCATCCTCATCACCTCTGATATACTTAAGTACATTGTCATAGTCACTGTGTCAGTTCATCTTGTTGAAGGTCTTTCTTTCTTATGCTAATCTATGTTTCCAAACTTGATGTCCTATTCTGGCCCCTCAGAGCAACACGTCCAAAGTAAATGAGATGTAGGTTCACTATCCTTCCCTCCAAGGAATACCCTGGTTGCAGTGTCTCAAGACACATTTATTCTTTGAGCAGTCTATAGGAGATTCAGGGCTATAGCTCCCTTGACAAATATACACACACTCTAGTAGCATAATCTATAGGGACTTGCACTGCTAAACCAAAAGTGGTGACTTTCTGGCTATTCCAATCCACCAGCTCTTCCACAAGAGGAAGATGAGCAATCTTCTCCTATATGATTTAGAGTTTCCAAAAACTTGCTAGAGAATCAGCTATGTGCTAACACTGACTCGACATTAATGAGACAGGTAATGATGTGTGTATGTATGTATGCATGTATCATTCCATTGAGATTCAGAAAACATGGTCAATTCTATTGAAAAGCATGTTTGAAAAAATCTCTTCCTTATGGCACTGTGTTGTTTTTGTTAAGTGTCATTGAGTCCTAGATGATGCATAGAGACCCTATGAACCCTAGATGATGCATAGTGACCTGAACACTTGTATAACTTTGATCATTTCTCCATATTCGTAGAGTTTCTGGAGGCAAGCCATTTTGGAAGTGGATGCCACTCTTGCTTCCGGGCTTGCTTTAATTGGGAAGCTCCACTAAAAACTGTCCACCATGGGTAACAATTATCACATTTGACACATCAGTGTCACAGTGTTTGGCAACGCAACAACAGTGAGTTACCTCTGTACAGTAAAAGGACAGACCAGTGTTATACCACTTAGAAGAATGTTTAACCAAAAACAATTAAAATCAGTCCTGAGGGCCACAGATTAAAATTACCCACCTTGACTTTATAGCCTAACTTTCTATCCACGAGGCCAACAGAGCTTTCTCTATGGTGGTGGTATTGTTGTTAAGTGCTGCCAAGTAGTAGACGACTCATAGCGACCCTATGAATGAAAGACCTGAACACTTGTATAACTTTTGTCGTTTCATGGAATGTCACATATATTCTGGATATGGTATGAAGTGGGATTAGACCCTGGAGAAAACCATCATGCTTAGAAAAAGTATAGAGTGAATGAAAAAGAGTAACACCTTCAATTAAATGTATTGACACTGTGCCTGGAACAAGTAATGAATTTGAGGATGATAAAATGCTTTGTTCAGTTGTACATGTGGTTCCCAAGAATTAAAACAAATCAGAGATGATTAACGACAATGACATTAGCTCGATAATAAATTGAGTGAATAAACAGTTCACTATTTATGCTATTTGTGTTCATTATATATCAAATCAGATATAGTTACTTTTTTTCTCCTTGATACCATCCTGATACCTGATACCATTCCTGATGCCCTTCCTGATACCATCTTTCAATACTTCTTCCTTGCGATTGTTAATGACACTGGAATCATTTCCAGCTGCTTGTGATTCCACATACAATATGAAAAATCTTTCCTGTCCTTGCTTCATTTTAAAGATCATTTATTTGCTTGAGCCCATTGTTGAGACCACTGTGTATCTTAGTGCCCTCCAAAAGGCTCATCTTTCACTGTTATTGTTTGTTATTATGTGCCATCAAGTCACCTGTGACTCATAGAGACCCTATGTACAATAAATAGCCCTAAACCCTGCTCTATCCTGTTCCAATCTTACTGTCTCCGACACAGATACCCCAATTGACCTAGTCATTGAACAAATCTGTCTCATCAAGTGTCTTCTTCTCTTGTGCTGTCTCTCCACCCTCCAAAGCATGATGTCCCTGTCCAAGGACTGATCTCTCCATGCAACATATTCAAAGTAGGTCAGATGAAGCTTCAGAATCCTTGCCTCCAAGGAGTAGCCTGGTCTTACTGTCTCTAGGACAAACCTGTTTGTTCTCCTAGCAGTCTATGGTATATTTAATACTCTTCTCCAGTCCCACAGCTCAAAGGCATCAATTCTCCTTCTCTCATCCCTATTCTTTGTCCAGCTTTCTAATGCATATCAAATAACTGCAAAGACTATGGCCTGGATTAGGCACACCTTAGTCTCCAGGCTAACATCATTGCTCTTCAGTACTTTGGAGAGGTCTCTGACAACAGACTTTCTTGATGCAATTTGTCTTATAATTTCCCGGCTGTTGGTACCAAGAGTGTTGATTGTGGAGCCAAGCAAACTGAAGCTGTTAACAGTCTCAGTCTCTTCACCATCTTTTATGATGCTGCCAGTTCGCCCGGTGGTCAGAATCTTTGTTTCCTTGATGTTCAGCTTCAATCCATATTACAGGCTGCAGTCCTTGACCTTCTGCCACAAGTATTGGACAATAATCTGTTGTGATCCGTTGAGGTTTCATTGGCTGTGTTGGGGAGTATATTTGTTGTGTTATTCTATCTTAGTTTAGAAGATCTACTAAAAACTCTCCAACCAGGTGTGACTCTGTGGTATTGAAATATCAGCAGCATAGCTTCCAGTACCACAGTAGAACACACATTACTACAGTACAACAAACTGTCAGATAAACGATAGACCACCTTTACAGAAAATGCCTACTGATAAGAAGGGGTCTTTATTTTGTTGTTGATATGTAGCATCTCATAGCTGACTCTCCAGCAGGTTTTTTAGTTGTTGTTGGTAGGTGCCATTGAGTGGAGTATGACTCACAGCGACCCTATGACCACCCAACCTGAAACCTGTCCTATCCTGTGCCATCCTCATCATCTCTGAGACACTAGAGCCCACTGCTGAAGTCACAGTGTCAACCTATCTCATTGGAGGTCTTTCTCTCCTCAATGGCCCTCTATCTTATAGCCTTGCCTAACTACATGTTCAAAGTTTGAAAAATGAAGCTTTGTAGTCCTTGCCTCTAAACAGCACTCTGAGCACACTCTTTCCAGAACATAACTGTTTGTTCTTTTGATAGTCCATGAGATACTGGGGACTCTTCTCCAGCACCACAACTCAAAGGAATCCATTCTTCTTCTGTCATCCTTATTCATCGTCCAGCTCTCTAATGCATAGTAGGTGATTGAGAAGATCATTGCCTGAATCAGCCACACTTTAGTCTTCAAATTAACTTTATTGCTCTTCAGTGTGTTAAAAGACATTAAACTGCACTGGAGGAGATTTCTCATCTTTCTCCCTTGGAACAAGTGGTAGATTAGAAATGCCTGCCTGTGGTTTGGCAGTACAACTCCTTACCACTTTTGTCACTCTTTTGTCATATTAACACATCCCGGTCTATATCGTTTCAATATGTCCAATTAGAAAGGTGACCATCTTCTGCCAATGTTCAGTCTTCATAAGAAAACAAAACAATAGAGTCGCTTCATGGTAGTGATTGCAGTTTCATTATCTATTTTGCTTGCTTCAAACAAATCAAATAAAGATTATTTTGAACACTTATCATGCATTAAGCACTGTTATAAATATTTTCACATTCACACTTTTATCAATGTATAAGATAACCTTAAAAATAAACTTTGGTTTCTTTTACAAATAGGAGAATTGATGCTTAATTGGATTAACAGATTAGTGCAAATGAATAATCAGTATATGACTCCCCTAGAAGAGTATCATTTTAAACATTTCTCTGATGAAACACTCTTTGTGGAACAACAAATAATTTCAATTTTCCAGTTAGGACAAAGCAGATTGGTCAGACTGTGTGCAGTCTAGAAGCTATCAACTGTTCTCTGCCTTCCTCTTCAACCACACACTTTTCTCACCATTTCTAGTTTCTTGCTGCTCCAAAACTGCGTTGCCATGCTTTTGGTTGTAGTAATGTCCTATTATTATTAGTTAATGGAGATATCAAAATTGAATAATAATAAAGCTGCTGAGTTTGAATGAAATAAGAAACCAACAAAAACCTCTCAAACTCATTGCAGTTGAGTAGCAATTGTTTCATGGCTGATCTTCGAGTGCTTTTTCTAAGGCTGTAAATTGTAAACCTATTGGACTACTAACCCAAAGGCACACAGTTTGAATCCACCAGCTGTTCCACAGGGGAAAGATAGACAATCTCTTTCTGTGTGATTTGCTGTCTCTGAAAACCCGCTGGAAGGTCAGCTATGGGTCGCTTCTGACTCAATTGTACAAAACAGCAATAACAGCAGCATACCAATTACCACAGGGAAAAGTCTGATTCTTGTAAAAATGCTTATTGGAGAATTAGTTTCAGCTGGAGATGGGATATGAACTCAATTATAGCACCCTGGTATTTAAACACCTTCATTCTTCCCATGCAATTATTTGTGTTAACTAGCTTAAAGCATCCTATTGCCTTGGCTTCAACTTCCCCAAACCAGAGACTAAACACTAACTAGTCCAAACTTTCTAGAAGTAAGACTTTCTTTCCGATGAGTCCCAGTTATTGCTTTGATTTTATTTCAAACTGAAAAGCAAAATAAGCAAATATCAACAACAATCATAACAATCTTTTTGCCTGTTGCTGTCAATCATTTCACCCTATAAGACCAACGTGTGTAGAATGAAAACTTTCTACTTAGAAAGGCTTTTCTCTGAGTGGATTGTTTTGGGGTTTCTTAAAATTATTATTATATTCCGAATGCCTATAGAAGTGCCTGACACATGGAAAAGATACCATATTTTTTTTAGAGTAAATGAATTGATGCAGCATAGACCAAATGGCTATTTAATGATCTCAAAGAATTTATAATTTAGACGATTCGTGCTTATCCTTTGTGGGTCAGCTGCCTCTTAGTATACACTTTCCAGATCAAATTAACTCAATTCCAGCTAACTTAATGTAAGGAATCTGCCAACTCTTCTTATGAATTAAGGAGGTGCCATCAAGTCAACTCTAACACATAGTAACCCTATCTATGAACAACAGATCAGAACCTTGTCCTATCCTATGGTAACTCCATGATGTGTGCCATGCGTAAGTCAATTGCTACAGTCACTGAATCAAGCCATTTTTTTAGCAGAGTCTTCCCGTGGCTTTCATCTATAATGTTGTCAGGCTCACTAGCTGCAGATGATTGTGAGTCCTTTGGAGTTTTGATTCCTGTGAGATTTTGGATTCCATGCTGTTTTATGCGATCTTGAATAACTACTATCCATTTAGCTTCCTGACGGTGTTTTTCCCCTACCATTTGGCATCAATTTGAAGTTTTATGATAGACTATCTTAAAGTACAGGAAGGCAGAAAGCATAAGAGAATAAAAATTCAATACTTTTCCATTTAGTGTTTTCTGTCGCACAATCTGATCCCAAACTGTCTTTCCAGCAATGTGTTCCTTGTGATTTCGCAGGTAGTACATTCTACTGTCACATCTCTGTGTTTCTTTCTCCAATAATTTTACTACTTCCTCTTCCCTACGTATTGAAATACAACCCTATCTTTCATTTTCACCATAATTCCACCTTCCTGTATAATGCATTCTCTGACTGGTATGATTTTTTTT